>NC_049202.1:4112682-4172682 GCF_013347855.1 Anguilla anguilla
ATGCTCTTAAAGTAGCCTGTCGCTGTAGCTGGGAGCGCTCTGCTGTGTGCTGTGCTGGGAGGAGGAAGCAGTGAAGAGGCTGATGTGGCTCCTCCGTTTGTCATCAGCGCTCGTTCTCAAAAGCCGACTAGACTCGTCACGTTTTCGGTCTGCACCCCTGCCGGTCCCCGAGCTCAGCCGCTCGGTGAGACAGGAAGACGGGACAGCTGGGCGCTCGAACCGAAGCCGCTCCGCTCCACTCTGCTCCACTCTGCTCCACTCTGCTCCACTCCTGGGGAGACTGACGTCCTCTGGGCTAGCTAAAGACGCGAGGTGTACCTGGTGTTCCTCTGACACCTTCTCCTGTGGAATTTACAGCCTCGTCTGGGCCCTTCTGTACGGCCACGTCTCACGCTGGGACTGAACTAAGATCTCCTTTGTCTCCTCTTCTTTTTTCACTTCTTGTCCTTTTTCTTTTCTGGAGCGTGATCGCCACCTCGCTCCCCCATCGTCTTCATCCTTGTGTGTCCCCTTACCCTCACCCCCCTCCCCCTTTACTCCCACCTCCACCTCCCCCTCCCCCTTTACCCCCACCCCCCTCCCTTTACTCCACCCCCATCAAACCGTCACCTCCACCAACTTGCTGGGAGTCTCGACAGCTTTAGGCTTTAGTTTTTTTTTTTGTTTTTTTTTGGAAACAAACCTCGATGTGGGAAACGTCGGGATAGGCTGGCGGGACCGTCTGGTCTGCCCCCAATCCGGCGAGCCCCGGTGAGTGTCTGGGCCGGCACCGACGGGACGTTTCCCTAATCTCATTACCTCAGCGGCGCGTGACTCTACAGCCTCTCCTTCAGACCGCACAAGCTGGAGAAGATGCATCGAACGCCTCCTGGGGGTATGGAGATGGAGCAAACCAGGGCACCAAGCTGACCTTCCCATGATCCTCTGCTCCTCAGAATCAAGAGCCAGGATGGGGGGGGGCTGGGTGGGGGATGGGGGAGCGGGGGGCGAGGGGGATAGCATGAAGAATAATTACGCTATAAATTGAGCTATATACTAACTACGGCTTATGGAACTATAATCGGGTAAAAAAACTATATATTATGGACAGGAACTAATATTAGTCCTTCTTTTTTAACAGTTAACAAAATACATAACTGAATCATAATTTGTTTCCAGAATGTATGGAAGTGAAGCAAGAGACAGAACTCTTCAGTCTTTCTGGCACGACAGGGAGAGCGCTCACGCTCTGTCACAGAGGCTGGCAGAAACAGAATGGAGAAGCGTTGCCGAATTAAAGCGGCCCAGGTCTGTGGGAACAGGAGCTTTGCATTTCTGAGGGGTCCTGTCAGACATAACGCTGCGCGTCGGTCAGGAACCTGGCATCAGATTATCGTCCGTGTCTGTCTGACGCTCTCACAATGGCCTAGGCTGCGTGTGACGGGGAAACGCCCGCTCTTTGTGTCTGGGGATATTTGCTTTTTTTTTTATATGGAAATGTGCAACAGGCTGATTTCAATAATCCAAATAATTAATATTTTTTTAGTGAAGATATTAATAATAAATTATAAAATTATTGGCGATTTAAGTAATTAAATAACAATTTAAAATTATATAACCATTAAATTACGACTTTCATAAAAGTTGCATCTTCGTAATTATTTTCATATTTTAAAAAATAATAATTTTATATGAAAGGTGAAAGCATAAAAGGTTTATAATAAAGCTAAAAGTATGCAGGCTGTATCTACCTGTGTTAGCTGTTAAGGTTTAGTATCATTAGAAAACCAGCTGTGATCCCCTCATTCAGAATGTCCTCACACTGTCAGTGGAATGTTTTGTCCGTGTTCTAACATGGCCGCTACACGGCAGCAGCATTGTGAGAACACTCTGTGTTAGTAAACACTCCGGCCTGGGAAGTCCCCACAGCGTTTGCGCACCGTAACATTAGCCTGGCACCGCGTGAAGATCTTTTGCCCAGGGGCAACGGGGGGGGGGGGGCTGGCTGACGCCGGACAATGAGCGCTGTTTGCTAAAGGACATTACCCCCCCCCCCCCTCTCCATCTCTCCCCTATGACAGGGAGCAACGGTCCACTTTTTTTCTTTTTTTTTTGGATAAACAAAGACGAGGGGTTGCGCAGACGCCCCCCGTGTGTCTGACAGTGACCGAGCGCGGGCGACGTCGGCGGCGGCAGGAACGCGGCGGTAGAGACGGCACGTAGACGGCGGTGTCGAAGCGCTCGCCGGGCGCAGGTGACGCGACAGCACCGCCGCTCGCGCCGCCGCCGCCGCCGCCACTCGCACTGCCGCCATCACCGCCGCCAGGCCTGTCACTTCAGCCCGCGAGAGCGTCTCGTGTCATCGCGAGCGAACTCTCCTCCTCCTCCTCCTCCTCCTCCTCCTCCTCCTCGCAGGCGGCAGGCGGACGCGGCGGCTTTTTCTTTCGACGACGACGACGCCGCAAGCGATTTTTTTTTTTTCGCGAGAGACGAGGCGTCTCATTATCGCTCTTTCCGGTCGGGGCGGATCAGAAGCTGGGAGGCTCGGGAAATATCAATTACCATCTCCAAATATACACCTACGTGAGGAAAGGTAGAGCGAGGCGCTAGAAAAACGCCAAGCGAAAAACGCTAAAAGCTGCTCTTTGGTCTGGGCGCTTTGATAACTAAATAAGCTAGAAAGAGAAAAAGGCACTTCTTTTTTTTCTAGTGAAATCCATAAGAAAACTCCCTTTTGAACGGAAAGTTTGAACAAACAACTAGAGAGCAGAAACTGTCTTACATGCTCTGGCATGGCTTGATTTAACACTGAACATTTTGCTGTGCTAAAAATACATTTAAATCCATTTCAGGTGTGACCTATAGGCCCAGTTAGTTGTGTCGAAACCTATTCTAAACCCTACACATCATGTTATGCACACAGCATGAACAAGCAGCCACTGTGGATACCCATAGCCTTCTTTAAAAATCCTCAATATTCAAGCCATATTTCTATGTCCATGGAAAATATCTTTGTTGCATATTTAACATAGAAATGCTGTGTGCCACATTATACTCTATACTCTGGTAACTGCATCCATTTTTTCAAGATTCTCTAAGGACCCGAGACATGGTGTTGAGAGTGGATGTATTTCCTACAGTGTGGGAATCGATACTTGCGAGCGCAATAGCGTGAAGAGCAGTGTAACTCCAGTGAGTCCAGATTAAACTCCCAGAATGCCGTGCCAGCTCCAGTGCACCATGGGATGCGTAGTTGAAAAGGCAGTCATTACAGTCATGCTCATGCAGACGCTGCAGATGTAAGTCGTTAAACTTCTTGAAGATTTTCTTTTCTTGGAGGGGTGGGTGTGTGACAGAGGTGGAGTGTCTGTGTTTGAAAAACCTCTTTAGCCTTTAGCTGTCAACAGCTGTAAAGAAAAATAAAACAAGCTAACTGGGGGAGAGAGAGAGAGAGAGAGAGAGGGAGGGAGGGAGGAAGAAGGACAGAGAGTACAGCACAGCTTTTTTCTTTTCTTTTTTCTTTTCTTTTTGGCACCAGGGGACACTTATTTGCCCGTTAGATGTTGACCCGGTTTAAAGACACAGCTGTGAAGGAACGCGGAAGTCAAGAGTCTTCACTGCAGGGCAGTGCGGCATGGAGAGAGAGAGAGAGAGAGAGAGAGAGAGAGAGGGAAGGAGGGAGAGAGAGGGAGACAGAGAGGGACGGAGAGAGAGAGACAGAGAGAGAAGGAGGGACAGAGAGACCTTTTTTTCGTTCGGAAGCATCTGTGGGACGGCCATGTCAGGAGCAGGTCAGGCACTGTCAGTAAGATGTTTGTCTTGTGCGCTTAGCGTCACAGGGAGAGAGGGGAGGGCCACCGAGCCACAGTTCAGCTTCCTGAAGGGGTGGGGGGGGGGGGCTGGAGGGGGCTTCTTCCGGCGGGGGGGGGGTGCCGGTCTTGGAGCTGTTGCATGGTGCCACTCGCCATTAGCTTTATCTGTTATCCACCCACATTCCCACCCCCCTCATGTAGGTGCGCAGGACAGGCCTGTAGCTGCCAGGGGGGGGGTCAGGGTTTGAGAATAGCGCCACCCCCCCCTTCCCCCCCCCACGCTTTCGTCTGGCAGCGACCACACTACCCCCCTCCCCCGTCGCTCTGTAGGCCGAAAGCCTGTGAGAGCTCAAGGACGTCTGGGAAACAGTCGCCGCTGGATTGTGGGTAATAGCGGCTATTATCGCCTAGCTACGCTCAACTTTCCTTCTTTTTACCCTCTCCGTGCACCCCCCACCCCCCTGCCCCTGGCCTTCATCTCTCCAAAAAGCCTGCGCCAAATTTAGTGTCCCGCTCCCTCGGTCCCATCCACACCCGTTACCAAGGCCCGGTCGGGAAGCGGAGCTAAAACGACGGGACGCTAAATCGTTCGGACGGCGAAACGTTTCGCTGACGGTGACCGACATCAGCCGATCCGCGACGAGAAACGGACCGCGAAGTACGCACATGGATCTTTGGCAGGGGGGAGCCGCATCCACCATCTTTGCTGCGTGACGTTTTAATCAGCGCCCCCCCCCCCCCCGTCCGTCCCCCCCCCCCCCCAGAAGAAACTTTAAAAGCTTTTCCGCACCTCCGTCCGCAGCCAGCTCATGTAAATCCAGGGGTAACTTTCAGAACGTGTGGGGCAGCGGCGGGATTCCTGAGCGAGCTCATGCCCGTGTGCGCTGGTAACCCAAACCCCCCCCCCCGTGTGAGGGCCGCGCGTTTACCACATCAACCCCGCGGCCCGTCGGCATCTCGGCCCCAAAAAACCGCCGGCTCGCCAGGAAAAAAAGGGGGGAGAAAAGAAGGAATAAAACGAGAAAACGACCGCATGAACGCGATTCACTTTAAACAGCCGAAATCCGGGTGGGCGTGCAGTGTAGCCAACCTCCTGACCCCCCAACCCCCCCCCCCCCCCCCCCAAATCTTACCCCGTCCCAAGTTTTGTCTTGGTTTTTTTATGCAGAATGACATACTTTTTATGGTTATTGATACTAACAAAATTATTGCTGCTGGAAAAAAAAGAGAAAACAAATGAAATTTATTTTTAAGTTCGGAACGGATGGCCACAGCCAGGGCCCGGAATAAGATGGCCACCTCGGTGTTTTGTTCCCGAATTATTGTGCAATCGGGGCCAGACAGAGAACTTGGGGAAATTAAGAATTACAGGGTAACATGAAGACAGCACAGGCAAAAAAAATAATAATAAATTGAACCTAATGCACTACACTCTACTGAAGTTTGTACAGAACAACAAATCCATGTTAATCAGTCTCTTGGGCCAAAGTATTAAATCACAGAGCCAAGGGACAGCAATAAACACCAATATATAATTATAACCTGTATTTTAAAATAATAATAATAATAATTTGGTAAAAATGAGACTAATTACTTTTGGAGAACTTCTTCAACTGAATACGGGTCAAAAAAACTAAATAATTTATAAAACGGTCAGACTGTATTCAGACTGTCGCCCTCTACTTGACTCACAAACAAATGAAACTTAGCTGAAGGACAAATGTTGATTTAATACAAGCCTTGGAGAGACTGTAAAGCTTTTATTCGCACTCTGGTGGCACGGCTGGCTCTCCGGGGAAGATGCAGTATGAATATAACTCAGGTTTCACCCGGATGTAGCCTGGTCGACTTTTCAGCCGAGGCTGACACCTGAATGCCAAGACTGCGTTTCACTGACATCGCACCGAAGTTTCCACCTCGAAAATGTTCCCTGGAAATAGATTACTGTGCGTTGTGACATCAAGAGGGGGTTTAAAATCTGACCAAAAACTCCATACATACATGTTTCAAGTCAAACAACAGCTTACTTTTTAAAAAGAGAAAAAAAGTTGAAAGTCATATAAAAACAAATAATTTACTCTTTAAGGGGTTTTTAAAAAAAAATGTGTAACGTTGAACCCCAACGGACAGGCTATGTGGCCTAATCTATGGACCCTAGTCGTGTGTGTGTGTGGAGGGGGGGGGGTCGAGGGCAGAGCGGGTGATTTTAAGGTGAAGCCTGTATTTTTTTGCGGATGACTCCGTCCCATGACGTGTCCTCGAGGCCGCGGCCGGTTCAGTCTGTGACCCCGGGGGACGGGACGGGACGAGCCGAGCGGAGTACTCTGTGCACCGTCCCCTCGCGCGCGGGCAGGGCCTCCGGGTCCCCGAGGACAGTGGCCCGATTCACGGCTGGCCCGCCGGGCTGCTCCCCTGCTGGGGGGGGGGGGGGGGGGCTCCAAGATCAGACAGCCCTCTTTTTGAGGAATCACTTTTTCGGGAAAACACAAGGCTAAATGTAGCCTTCGCCCGTCCTTTAGGCTACTGCAGCTTTTCTCCGATGCCCCGCCCCCTGCTACTGCCTGAGCACTGCCATTGGTCGACCAAAAAATGTGATTACACAACAAAGCAATGTGAAATAAAAAAGATTTTTAAAAAGTGGTACACGCTCATAAACTGCAACGCAACTCATTATTGTTGTGAAAGAACACACCACGATTCGACCCCTTAGGATCTTTATCAAGTCATGTTTAGTTGTTAAAAAGAAAAAAAAAAAACTAGCCCGTGGCGTTCACATCAGTGTTGTGCCATACGGACGCTGTTAAGGGTGCTGTGGTAGAGGGTTGTCGTCTTGCATTGGGGGAAATTCAGTAGCAGACATTCCTGCTCACGTTTGTTGCATGAGAAGTACAGTACCTTAGTTAAGGCCATTAAAAATATTGCCTGGCGCAAGTGTTCAAGCAGCTGACAGTTTTTCTCTCTCTCTCTCTCTCTCTCTCTGGTGATTGGTGTGATGTGTTTTTTACGGAACACACCAGACTTTGGTGCCGGAACCAAGAGAAATAGTACAGATGGTTTAAAAAACTGTATTGCAGGCCCTACACGTTAAAATCCTGTAATTAAAACCAGACTGCTGCAGAGAGAGAGGGAGAGAGAGAGAGAAAGAGAAGAGAGAGAGAGAAGAATACATGAAAGACAAGAAGACTCAAATGTACTCATCTTGGTTCTTTAAAATGTGAAAAACCAATAATTATATCAGTCCTGAAGGTAATCAAGGAAATATGAAACATTTGGGGAATGCCTTGAAATTGGTTCTTCAGATGATTAGCCAGACCTATTTAACCAAAAAGAATTAAATATGTTTTTCTGGAAAAAAAAACTGCAATGTATGTTTCCCCTTGATTCTGCAGTAAAAAAAAGAAGCTATTTTTATGGAAAGTGGTGCTTGCATTACCCAGAAATACCTCCTAAAAAAGAACCAGAAACCATGTTCTTTTAAAAAAAAAAAGAAAAGAAAAAAGAAAAAGGGGACAGATTAGACGTGTGAAACGGCGCTGTGAAATCTCCAGGCTGCTCGTGGTTCGAAGCGCTGTGCCCAACCAGACGGAAAGCGATGTGAAATTCACCTGTGGCGAGCGGCTCGAAGCGGTCGATGCGCTAACGCGTTCTGGCGACACGCGGCTCGAGGGCCCGCTTCCACACGCCGCGCGTAAATCTTTAAAAAATAAAAAAATAAAAAAAACGAAACGATAATTCCACATAAAAACGTCTGTTTTCTGTCGCGTTTTTTTGAAAAACAAAAAAAAATAAATAAAAATTATTTTGAGGCCCGGTTAACGCGACCCCTCAGGTGACTCTCTCTCCGGCCGCAGCTGTGTCGTCCCCACGGTGATCTCTGTTGTCGGGGGCGACCAACCGCCAACCGCCAACCGCTAAATAACTGCCGCTACGCTTCGCCGCCTCTCAAAAAAAGTGTGTCAGCCGTCCGATGCCGAGTTTCCGCGCGTTTGCCTGTCGGTGTGTAAAAAAAAGAAAATGTTAATATATATATATATATATATATTTAAAAAAACGAACACATTAAAAAAAAAAAAAGCATGATTAGTTGCCCTAGATTTTTAAAATTATCTCCTGTTTTGGGCATTAAATAAAATCAGCGTGGTAATATAATCAACTGGCCCCATTATGGGAAGTGCCCATGTAGGGCAATTGAACAAAAACGACGTCCTGGAAGAGAGAAGTGAGGGAAATCAGGTCGATCCTGGCAGCTCGCGGTAACCAACGTTCTCCACAGACGGGGAGCGGTGACCTAGGTTTGTAATTCTGCGCAGGTTTTAGGGGGAAGTATTTAGGAGAACGCCGGAAACCTTGTGCTGATCTGGGACAAAGAGGTCGGACGCCGCAAGCTTTGCCTCATCGAGAGATTCGTATCGTATTACAGCCTGTCCATCCAAACCCGTAGTAACGGAAGCCAACTGCCGCTGTTCCTGTCGCCGTGACCGATGGCGATGTTGCCGCGACGACCAGGACATCGAGGTTGCAAGGCAAAATCCACTTGGCAACGAAAAACAAAACAAAAAACGTAATGCTTGATCGGCAAAAAGTGCTAGAAATGGCACAACGCTATTATCTGTCTTCATGTCATCGCTCGTTTGGTTTGCCACACAAACAGGGGCATCAGCAGGGATACCGAAGATTTGAATAATTCTTATTTTAAAAATAAATAAATCACATGAATATTTCAGGGGAGGCCACATTTTATGCGCGAGCCGTCCGACTGTTTAAAGTACCTCCGCTTAATTAATTATTTATTTACTCTTGGCCGCGAGCGATGGGGGGGGGGGGGGCGGGGGGGGGGGGGGGCATATTTGCGGCCACAGCTCGTTCGGACGTTAAGGGCGTCGTCGTTTCGAGGTCACGTGACCCTGTTACAAACGGGGAAGCGGTTTGACAGGGGCCCTCGCGGTCAGCCCGGTCAGAGGAGAGACCGCACGGGGGGCACGGCCTCCGTCGTCAACCGTTAGCGGGGTAATTAGATTAAAAACGTCCCCCCCCCCGCCCCCGCCATCGCCGAAGACCAGCGGTCCGAGATGTTTCGCATTCGCACCGTAATCTAATTAGCCGCCCGCGTTTTGGCACGGAAACAGCCGTTATGTGTGTGTGGATTATGTACGCTGTCAGAGCGGAGTCCGGGGCCACGTGCTCAATTAATACTTCTGTCACAAATTAAAGAGGGCCACTTGTTTTGGAAGAAGCTTTTCTTTTTTTTCTTTTTTTTCTTTTTTTTAGTAATTTATTTCTGCTCGTCGTGGGTAGAAAATAAGATGGTAAAAGTGGTCGGGGTTTCGGGTTGAAAGGAAAGCAGGTGTCTTGTGGACTTGAGATGGATGGGTGAGTTGGGTGTAAGGGGGAGGGGGGAGGGGGGATGGGGGGGGTCATTGATTTGGTCAGTGAGAGTCCTGTCGGGTCACTGCTTAGAGAGGACACGGGGGGGGGGGGGGGGGGGGGGGGGGGGGGGTCATGTCCATCCAAGTGTGCCGGAAGTCCTGGTGGGAGCGGGGGCGGGGGGGTGGCCATGGGGGGGGAATCAAAACAGCACATCAGTGTTTTATTAGAACCCCACAGGAAGAGCCTGCACCCCACATCACCCCTATTACCTCATTTTTTGGGCTGACCCCCCCGACTAGGCCGTGACACTGAGGTGAACACCTGCAGGGGTCGGCTGTTAGTCAGACATGTTCTCCTCGGACCAACGCCCTCCCCCCCCACCCCCAATGGGCACTCATGCATGCGCACACACACACACAAAGTCAGACAAACTCACACAAACACACACACATAACTCAAGCTCTCGATTTTATAAATAGCCAAAATGACAGATCAAACACAAAAAAAAAAAAAAAAAAAAAACTCTAAGACTAACACCCAGCAGATCAGTAAAACAAGACAAAAGGCCAAAGAAAACAAGTATCGAATGCATCATTGACCATCCAGTATCTCACTGTTATGGGCGCATGTCGTGCAGCACAAATAACGTAATGGCAGTAATACAGATTGTTTAAAGATTGTAAAACCACAAGATCTTGTCAGAGAACACGCAGTGAACTTCCACTTGGAAAATAGCAAGTCAGCAGGTCCATAAAAAGGAGACACTTTTTATCAATTAAAAAAAATAAAAATAAATAAATAATAAATAATATTTTCCTTATTTGCCCTCCCCTTGTTAGTTTCTCCCCCGCTCCGTGGTGTGTGGTACGAGGGCGAGGAGGTGCTCCGTGCCTCTGCCTGGCTCTTAATGATCCTGGCACTGAGAAGCCGATTCGCCGGCGTGCCATTAGCATGCAGACTCTCAGCGTCTTACCGCTGGCATTCTCTCCCCGTCCCAGAGATCCATCATAAATTATCGCTCAAGTGTTTCATAATTGCTCAAATAAAATATGAAAAAAAACGAACGAACGTCGACGCTGAGCGGCGAACCGTTTTTTTTTTTTTGTTTTTTTTTGATGTCTAATTTTAGCCGTGTATCAGAAACACTTAAGTATACCGTTTCATGGTAAATGATTGATGCCTTACCGCATTGAGTTTTTTCCGGCTCATGAATAATAAAAATAAAATAAAAAAAAACCCTCCATGCCTTAACTTATTGATGCGCACATCATATATGTATTCATAATCCAATTAGCGGTGATATGGATTCTCAGATTCCGTGCTGTCGTAGGCTGCACGTGCTGATCTGTGGTTAGATAGATCTATGCTTCCACCTCAATTTTTGGCAAAAGAGGAAGCGAAACAATTTTAGTCTTGAGACACTAGGAGGAGATTAAAGCTTATTTTTCTTGTCTGCGCGGTAGTATCCCCCTTTCCATTCTCCCTGAGACTGTATTTTACCGGCTGAACTGTTAGCCTGACTCACTGCATGAATCACAGTTCTTTACCACAAGATCACAAAATATGAAGAAAAAAAAACATGTGCAGAAACTTGTGCATTAAGTCAAGGAGACTGAATGCCTAGTGATTTAAACGGAATGATCCATATACTGTATTGTAGGAATATTACATCTGTGGAAAAAAATGATAGAATGCATTCCTTATATTTGTAATAAATATAAATGAAGGTGAGACTTCTATATCAGGCTCACCTTTGGTAGTACTTATTGCCTAACATCCTTTTATGTGTTTTTTGCAAACTTGCTGTGAGTTGTAACCTAGTCTTATACTTTATAACATATTTGCAGAGATAAATGCATTTTCTTTGGGGGGTAATCTGACTCTTTCCATTTGCCATTCTTTGGAAAAAAAAGATAATCCAAAATGCACCAAAGATTCCACAACCTATATGAATATGAAGATTATAATTGTACGGATCCTGGAAATGCTTTGGTCGGTAATTTGTCCTTCCACCTTGCAGTTAGATTGTACAGGGGCCTTGCTTGTGGCACTGAACAGCCTCTGGTGATTGAGCTTGACAGAGCTCAGAGAAAAAAAAAAACTTGTGCTTGAACGATTCCTTCACACGTTTCTGTCAGCTCTGTGTTTCCTAAAGGGAGAATTCCCGCAAGCTTCCACTCGTCTATTTTCATTAAGTAATCAGCAGCATTTTGGGTCGTACGTTCACAAAGCGCAAAACCTCAGTGAGTATTGCTTGGGAAACGGAAGCATTGCAGGAAGAATTATCATGAGAAGCTTTAGCAGGGTAGTACTTGCAGCTTGTGGAGTAGAAAGGCAGTATGCAGAGGACTTATTATGTGTTATATTTGAACTGGTCTTAGTTCCTCGCCTGTTTTATTACTGCAATTAGCCTACTCATTTTAGAAAGCTTCTCCCATTATTTTAGCTAAATGGTATTTCTGCTGTAATATCGAATTTGAGTATTTCACATTTTGGTAATAGTTGTGATTATATCAAAGCGAGAGGTAAAACAAATAAATTTTCACTGTAACCACAATGATTTCAGAGGGAAGGCAGAGCAATAATGTAATTAGCAGTAATCAGATTTTCTAAAATAATGGGTGATAATGGCCGATCGTTATTAAATACAGGCTCGCGAATCGCTTAAATAAAAAAAGAGAGAGAAAAGTTCAGGACCATTACTGGTTGAAAGGTGAGTTCAAAAATAGCTTCAGGTGAGTAACGAAATGAAAGCTGCCTGCTTCCCTGTTTGTAATTAATCAGCAGCGACTGATCAAGTCTTCCAATGTCCTCTCGTGTTGACTCATTTCTTTTTTCATTATACTGTAATGCTTTGCGTGGTCAGTGTTTAATAGTGGGCGAGATGGTGATAGTAGTCTCATGCATTTCACTAACTAACAAAGTTATATTATATCCAAAATCTTTGCCACCCCTGACACACACACACCCACCCTCCCACGCATACGTGCGCACACACACGCACACACACACACATACACGTACACATGCACACACACACACACACACATGCACACACGCACAGACACATGCATGCACATGCACGCACACACGCACATGCATGCACATACACACACACACATGCACATACACATGCACACACGCACACACACATGCATGCACATGCACATGCATGCAAACAAGCACACACACATGCACGCACGCACGCACACACACGCGCACACGCACACACACATGCACACACACAGGCTTTCAGATTAGTGCTAAGGAAGCTTTTGTCTTACCAATAGAGGCAAATAGGTTTTTTTTTCCATAGTGTACTTTCAAGTTATGTAGACACTTAACATATCTAGACATATCTAGTCATTTTTATATTTATTTAAAAAAAATTATATATCAGTACTGTGTCAGAACAATTAACTTCAACTCAAAAAGTTAATTGGATTGCCCTTATACTGATATGGCCATTCATATTATATTGACTTTTCACAACACACTGCTTTACCGTACAGTGCATAGGAATTGAGTAAACAAACATAGAATGAATGGGAAAAAAATGATATCATCACTCTTTATACATATATTAAATATAAAATCTAACACCATCTCTCTCTCTCTCTCCCTCTTCCTCGCGCTCTCTCACTCCCTCTCTCCATCTCTCTCTCCCTCTCCCTCCCGCTCTCTCACTCCCTCTCTCCATCTGCCTCTCTCTCTCTGCCTCCCTCCCCCCCTCGCTTGCTCTCTCTCTCTCTCTCTCTGTCTTTAATGAATATATGCATGTGTACATGTATACTGAATTGCGGCTGAGGAAATAATTGCATGTGCGGTATCTGACTAATTTATCAGATATGATAGAGTTTCAAGAAAGCTGATAAAGGCAATTATACTGACAGGCAGTATCTGAAAATAGAGTTATTTCCTTGACAATTGACCGTGCACGGATTGCAGTCACACGACCTCACCTGTTTGACATGAGACTACCGTAGATTCTTTTTTAAAACCCAGCTGCATCTCTCTCTCTCTCTCTTACAATTTTATTTTCAACTCAATTCAAGTTGCTTTATTGTCATGAAATACAAATGTAATTATTGCAAAAGCATACATATAAATAATATGTAAAATAATGATTATATTTAAATAATATTAATGATAAATGGTATGACATATAACAATAACAGCAACAAATGCAACAGAAGTAAATCAATAAATATGTACAATGTTTATATGGGCTGGGTGGTCACTCACTGTCCCTCAGGTTATGACAGACTGAAAGTAACTGTGCCGCAACTGGAGCTGTTGATCCTTCTGCTAATAGAATTGCACATTTTTATTCTTTTGATAGGGAAATTAAATTATTTATAATTTGGGATGATTTGTGGAAATATTTTATTATAATTTGTAAGTATTTTGTGCAAGAAAGGAGGAAGTGCATCTTTGTTTCCACCTCTCCTCTTTCTCTCTCTGTATCTATGCATGTATATACAAGTGTATAACAGTACAGTGAGCTCCATAATGTTTGGAATAAAGACACACACACACACATATATATGGTATTAGTGCAGGTATAAGAGAGCTTTCAGTGTTTAGTCTTGATTCTAGGCTTTTGATTTCTCTAAAAAAAAAAAACTATCTGAATGATTTTCTTTTTCTATACTTTAAAATTGAAACAGTATTCCATTTTGTGTGACAGTCGTGCACATACAAGGGTTTTGACCATTGCGTTTGCGTTTTATATCAAAAGCGGAGGATTGACTATAGATTAGAACAGGTCAGGGCAACAGCCTGATCTGGAGAAGGAAAAAAAAAGAAAGAAGTTGCTTTCCTATAACTTGTCTTCAGCTCGAGTTTTTTTTTTTTGGGGGGGGCGGGTTGGAGTTCCAGACACCAGACGACCTTGCAGGTGACGGACTGCCGCTCTCTGTGGCCGGGAGGGAGAAGGTGGATTTATCGACTGGTGGCTTCGACGCGGGGCTCGTGCATCAGAGGCGGCTGTTCTTGCGGGGGCAGGATCGGCCTGCGGGGGGGTCAGGGGCGGGCTTAACGCAGACTGACCCCAAACGGCTCGTCCCTCGCGGCGCAGACGCGGGCCAGGGGTAGCCGCGGGGGTCAAACGCCACGTGCGACTGACCGACGCGCTGACGAGCGGCTGGGGTGGGAAGCGACGCCTGAGCACCTGGATGTGACGTCATTTCCTGTGCGCCGTGCCAGGCAATGCAGCCAGTAATTCCCGATGCCGTTTCCTGCCCTCGCTCCACCCCTCTCCTCGTCTTTGCGTCCCGGGTTCCATCAGTAGTGGGCCGGGAGCTTGTAAAGTAGATACTATCAAATGATGTCTCTGTGCGGCCTCTCTCCTTCAGTTAGGGTAAAACTCGGTGCCTTTTTGAGTGTGTTGCTCTAATTAAAGTAAGCTGATGTGCACTCTGCTCTCTCTCTCTCTCTCTCTCTCTCTCTCTCTCTCTCTCTCTCTCTCTCTCTCTCTCTCTCTCTTTCTTTCTCTCTCTCTCTCTCTCCACTCGAATCCTGGCCAGGGGGGCGAAGGCTTTGGGGTCCTTCTGCACCCTTCCCGGCTGGGGATTGGATTGGCTAATGTGCTCAATCTGAACTGCTATCGAAAGGTATGCGACTGTACGAATGGATCGTATGTATGTATCTAAATAAGAGGAGCTTGAGGACGTTTCTCTGGATTTAGAGTGTCTGTATCAGTATTTTTTAAAGAAGAAGAAAAAGAAGAAGAATAAATAAAACCTGCAGGCAGGAGAACTTTAAGGCCGGCTTCCTTTCAGGTAGGATTCCGAAGCTTCAGCTGCAGGCCCCCCCCCCCACTTTAACCGCCACCCAACCCACAACCCCCCCCCCCCCCCCCCCCCCCCCCACCCCCTCGATTTCTCCCGGCTGCTGACACGGGGGGGCAGGGCCCCTCTGTGCGCCTGCCAGGGACCCCTTTTATGCAAGGCAGGTAAAAAAATGTGGGGGGGGGGGACCAGGGGGAGGGGGGCGAGGGGGGGTGAAATTGGCCCGTTCCATCATGCCGGACAAGGAGGCACGGGTGACGCCCGGATCAGGTGCGCATGCATAATCGCCTCCGAAAATAATCACTGTTTTGAATAATGCCCCCATCCTTTGCCACCCCCCACCCACCCCAACACTCCCTGCTCCCCCCATCCTCACCCTCCTCCACCCCCCACCCCCCACCCCCCACCATCCCCCTGAAATCTTGCAGTTTCAACTCATTCCTCGGCCGTATCTCATAAATCTTTACGGAAATGCAAATGTGCGGGTGTGCTGAGGTGTCGAATCCAAGGGCTCGCAGCATCCCCTGTTAGATGTCTTCCCTCCTCTCTCCTCTCCTCTCCTCTCCTCTCTTTCCCTTTAGTTTAAAGAGATGAACCGTTGCCTTCCTCCCCTTCAAACGGGTCTCAGAAAAAGGAGGAAGAATTTGCATCCATCTAAGAGCGTCCTCCCCGTTGCCTTGTGTGGCTCGGGCTTCTGCGATATCTCAAAATAGGTGCGCTGTTTGTCGCCATACCTCTGAGACCACTGCCACCACATTCTACATAAAATATGCTTCTCCGCACACCGATTTGTTATTCAGGTGTACAGGTCTATTGAATTAGAATTCTATTTATACGGATACAATTCCGAGATGAGTGTGGTGTCGTCCTAATATGCAGTTAATGTACTTTTTTTTTTCTCTCCAGTATGACACATATATCACAAACATACGCAATTAAGGTAGACCAGCAGAGGTTGTGGAAAACTTTAACTAGGACAGGAATAAGATAATAAACTGTTTAAAGTTACCCTCAGCTTTAATCTCATTTCCTTAGCAGAGATGGCCAGATGCAATGGCCTGAGCTCATCAAACCTTTGTTGCAACCAGCGTTAAGATAAATTTGGACATTGCAGTGATATGTCAATTAAAACAACAAACTAACCGTGTTCAATGTCCTTTTAATTATACTGACGCCCTTGTAGTTATATTGAGTACAATGACTATTCTTGAAAGACCAAGTTTCGGATCATTGTAAATTCTGGATATTTTCCCTCACAGATTTCTTAGCAAACAGATGGTCCACTCGTGTTCAAGCAAAACTGACATTTGAGATGCCAAATGGCTGTATTGTTGGCTGTGACTATAATTTAGTGCCAGATTTGCCACATGGACAAAGAAAACAAGAAAGGTAAGATATGAGGGACTAGACAAGAAATTCTTAGGTTTCTTTTCTGCTTAGGCGTTTCTTCTATGCTGATCGAGGTGTTAAAAAATAAATAAAAAAATAAATAAATAAAAGTTGTGATATTACTTCAGTCTGTTAAACAGCAGCGTGGGCCACACAGTCTGCCACCTCATCACAGGATGAGAAAGAATGAAATTTCTTGTGACAGTGTCACGTGGCCTGGTCATGTATTACCGTTACTTTAATTCGGGTGAGTTTTACTTTTTCCGAGTGTTTGCGGGTGCATCTGTTTTGCCTGAGATGCGTAAAATGACAGGACTTTGACAGCCCCGCGCATCTAGTGATGGAGATTACTGTCACCAACTTCCCCAAACCCCCCCCCCCCACCCCCACCCCCCCCCCCCGAGTTAATTCAGCACGAGGGACGGTCCGCTCCCTTTCCGCGTATCTTAGCAACAGCCTCTCCCATAGCGGGCGAGTTTTTTCCACGGAAAACGGTTTGTAATACAGCACTCCTTCACCATACCTTTCGCATGAAAAATATGAGCTGATAATTTAAAAAAACTTTTGCATTTTTATTGTATTAAAATAAAATATCTGAGGTGTTCCTTTGAAATTCATATCCGACTAATTTGATTCCACCAGCCATTATGCAAAAGAAAGGTTTGGTAGTTATACTTTTTTTTTTTTTTTTTTTTTTTAATCTGAACGCATGAATAAGCGATATTTGCTCTGGATATTAGTTTTTCCTCCGCTATCGGATAGTGGAAAAGCCGCAATAACTGCAGCAGCGTGTGCGGGGATGTAACTTCTTAATATGCAGATCTCACTGCGCAAGTCGGGGTTCGGTGACTAATGGGTTCCCTACCACTTTAAAAACAGTTAAGCGTGGATATCCCTGAAATGAGAGGAAAGAGTACAAGTTAATAAGCGCGAAAGTGTGAGAGAAAAGAACCGTATGGCCCCCGAGGCTTTCCTAAAATCAGATTTGCAGTCAGTATAGTGTGCATGTAATTCCTGGTTTTGATTTATACAGCTTTAACCCTCCGAACACAAGCGCACACGGAGCTAGTGCAGGTGAAGAACTTTAAGTTCTCCTTGTTTAAGGGCCTCGTTGTGAGTTATCCTGATGTCCACCGCCCGGGCCTTCAGGCTTACAGTATGAACGTCTCCCCGTGAAAAAACCACTGACACAATCCAGGAGGTAAAGAATGCGCCATATATGAAACAGATTAGACAACTATGTGGTTACAAGGAACGAAGGACCAGCCACATTAAAACAAATCAATCTGCATGTTTGTCCTAAATACTTGTTTGGTTGGTTTATGTCACTTGACATTTCGGTTGTTTTGACTTATTGTCTGTCTGTTATTTCAATACTTACTTGGTTTGTATTTGGATTTCCTCTTTTTTCCTTGTTTGTCTTCATGTTTTGTGAGGTTTTTATCGTTGTTTCTTTCATTTAGAATTTTTTAAATTCATATTCTGTGGGGTTGAGCGGCTTTAATTGGTGTAAGAAAATAAAAACTTCAATTTAAAAAAACGACTAATCTTCATGAAACGAGTAGTGTCGCAGCATCATTGACAAAAAAGTGGGGATGGGGTGGGTGGGGGGATAGAGAGTCACCCCCAGTCTTGTCTCTGGTGACATGATAACTTCATCTTGCTGCAAAGGGTGAAGTCATGACTGATGTCTCCAATTTAAGAGCATCTCAGACACGCTCGGAGCTGGAAATTAATATTTAGCATGCGTTTATAACGGCGGAGATGATTCGACTTCAGGATTTTACTCGTATAAACACTTTTTTTGCAAGTCTGGCAGCATTAACAACTGATCACGGATAATGTGTGTAATTATTTAAAAACGGCATCTTTTTTTTTTATTGTTAAAAGTGCTCTCACAGAAGTATTAAAAAAGAGAGAGTAATGGATAAAAACAACTGAAAATGGTAGGAGAGAGAGAGAGAAAGAGAGAGAGAGAGAAAGAGGGAGAGAGAGGGAGGCTGGGGGGGTTCATTGGTTGCTCGAGGAATGTGTGTTCTGTCTCTGGCTCTTAATGACCGGCTTTGTGCTAATGAATTGATGAATTGCTGACAAAAATGTGAAAACATAGATCATGTGCGGACGACCTTTTTTTAAAATACTTGGCCCTTCTTGTTAAATGGCTTCCTCTATACACGGATGACTAACAAGCCAGAATTAAGGCTTCTGATCGAATCACGCCACCACCAGAAAGAAGATAAATAAATAAATAAATAAATAAATAAGAGAAAGTACATTTGCACGTCGCCTCGTTCGTTTTATCGAGACTCGTTCTGAAACTCGTGACTTCTGCGCCTCCCGCGTTCGTCTTGCGGCTCCAGACAAAAGAGGCGGGATTCGCGGCAGCTAGAGCACGCGGACGAGGCGCCGCTCTGGGGGGGGGGGGGGGGGGTGCGGCTATAACCTGTATTTTTAGTCTGTTCTCAAGTAGATCTTGGGTCTTGGGTTGTTTGTGTCTGTACTTTGTGTAACGGTGGCCCCTATGAATTCTGGGTAGCAGTGTTCTGAAAGTAGAGCTGTAACAGGAAGAGGTGCATGGGCTACTACTAACGGCAGCATCACTGGTCATGTGGTCACATGGTAACTCGATAGCCGATGTTGTACGATGGGCATCTTTTCACCGAAGACACGAAGGGCATGTCCAGCACTAAAGGTGTCCCCCGTTTTAAGACATGTAGCGCCCCTGACATCATAAAATAACATATAAACGAAAGACGCAGCATCACCAAAAAAAAATAAAAAAATAAAAAATGGACGAAACAGCTGATTAACTCGGCGTTGGCATGACGATTTAATCATAGAACAATGCACAATGGGGAGGGGGCGGACGCTCCTCGCCCCCCCCAAAACGCTCCGCACCCTTGCGCTTTAAATAATGAGCGTGTCCCGGAGTCAGGCGTCCGCGCTGATGTATGCTGCTGAGGGGGGGATTTAATGCAGGGGAGGAGAGCCCGTGTGTCTTCTTCTCTTTATTCTGATGCCGGAGTAACGGAGATCCCTGGGGGAGTAGCCCGTACAGAGATGAAGCGCTGAGGCGCCTGGGCTAGCGACGCGGGATAGCGCACATCTGCATAGCGAGCCTTCCGTGCCTTTAATGCGCTCCTACCTGCAGACGGGTGTGTGTTTTTTTTTTTGATGTAGCTTTGTACACATCTCGTGCGTACGTCTCTGTTCGGGGGGGGCTCGTGGATGTGAATGTACGCATTGATGTGCAAAAATAGTCTGCGTATGAGCGAGGGGGTGGGGGGGTGTTTGGGGGGGGGGGGGGCGGTAAAAAGCAGGGGCCCACTCCTGAAAAAGTGGGGTTGGTTTGGGTGAAAATGTCAGCCCGAGATACAAATGAGGTGGGGGGGGGGGGGGTGTGCTACTTTCAGAGAGGAATAGGGAGACGTTTTTGAAAAATAGCCGAGCGGGTCAATTTGACTACCTCAGCCGTTTGGAACACCCCCGAAGAGACGTGCAGAGCGGGATGGTGAGAGTAGAGAGGAACCCGGAGCGGGAGATGACCCCCCCCCCCCACCCCCCCTCGGCGATGACCCCCCCCCACCCCCACCCCAGCCCGGCGAGGACGGAGTCAGGACACACACAGAGAGAAAGGGCCGGCAGAATCCGTCCATCACCCGGCTTCTCCAGTATTCCCATTCTCCAGCGCAGAGCAGAAAGTGCCTACTCTCCACTTTGCCTTTGTGAGAACCTTTTCAGATGTACTTATAACTTCCTCGGTGTGCTATTAGTATGTGGTAGACTGCTGAGAGCACAAAAAACCAATCCAGTCTGAATGTGTACGTGTGTATATATATATATATATATACATACACATATATATACATGCATGCATGCAATATACATACAATATACATACTTTATATACAGTATATGGGGGGGGGGGGGGCAGTCCTGGAGGGCCAGAAATGTACAGCGGCCAAAATGTCAGACGGCGTGACTGTCAGGGGCTGATTGTGTCATTCGGGCCGGAAGTTGTCATGGAAACCAGAAACAGACATGGCCCTCGTTGTTCACCTCTGTGGCAACATCGTGCTTAAAAGCATGACAGACGACACGCGTGCATCGCGCTTTTAAGCATGACGGGTAACACGACGACGCTCTTCGTTTGCGTAGACGCGGAAACGCGCGAGCAAACTCAGTTCCGTCCCAGCGACCGGGCTAATGAACAAGTAGCGGTACGGCGGATCGCAACTGACACACTTCATCCACGCGGTGTGGCCCGGACAGGGTCTTAATAGATTTCAATTACCCAGGGCCTGTTTTACTCATTAAAGGGCGGGATGACTGTTTGTAGACCCGGCGAAACCGATAATAGATGCTAACAGAGGGGGGGGGGGGATGTGAGGCCCTGTTTATTTATGAGGGCAATAATAAGGGGGATGTGATTAAGTCAGCTTTCTCAGCAGTGCTGCTCCTGCAAAAAAAAAATAATAAAATAATAATTATATGTAATGTACCAGAGGGACAAGATGCCAGTTAGCCTCTATGACTTAAAGCTACAGCGGAACGTGCTGATAATCAGCAGTGCCTCTCCTGCAAAATAGCCTATATACTGTACGTAGCTATGTCTTTCAGTCACCAAAGACTCCAGTATAGTGTCCAATGAAATCACATGAACTTCACCATTTTTTTTGTTTGCTACCCTCTTTCTATTGCTCGACATTTGAAAAAGTTCAAATGTGAATTCACCGAAAGAATTTTACTAGAATCTGTTTTTTTTGTTTTTTTCCCTTTTTTCTTTTCTCAGGGAAAAGGTATTAGATATATACGTTGGAACGGTCTGCATTTTTTTTTCTTCCTACGTCTGACACACTAACTGCCCTGTTTCTGTGTCAGCGGTGAGATCATCGCAGAACTCTCTCCTGGCAAAGGCTCGCGCATTAATCACTCTCGGGTAAGATCTCAGCGGGCGACTGGATCGTTGCTTCGTCTCTTTTTCGTACTTTTTTTTTTCTTCCTTTCTTGTCAAGTCGTGAGAATCGCAAGTTGCAAACCATATGAGGGGGACATACTGATTTCAGCATGGCGCAGTTTGGGTGTAAATCAAACACAGATTCTGAGAAGAGCGTAAAAGAAATGAACACCCTCACAACTTTGTACAATTCTGTTTCAGAAAACAGAAACCAGATGGTGGCAAACTGCAGGCCGTGTTAATGGATTTGTGTTTCTTCAGAACGCTATGAAGTCTACCGATATTTGGGTATAATATTTCTCCGTTTATCTTCCATTTACTGTATGTTACAAATGTGTTTCGGTCAAATACGTGGCTACAAGAAGAAAAGTCCATCAGTTAGTGTGTATTTAAACCACAATTAACTGTTACCAGTACTCACAGTACACTGCAGCCAAACTTTATGTCATAAAACGGATTAAAGTATTTCAGTTAGGTAATGTGATGGATTTGTGTTTCTTCAGAATGCTATGACGTCTGCCGATATTTGGGTATAATATTTCTGCGTTATCTTCCATTTACTGTAAGTTACAAATGTGTTTCGGTCAAATTCATGGTCCATCAGTTAGCGTGTATTTAAATCACAATTAACTGTTACCAGTACTCACAGTACACTGCAGCCAAACTTTATGTCATAGAACGGATTAAAGTATTTTCAGTTAGGTAACGGGATGCGTTTGTTTATCGAAAGCCAAATTGTTGGGCGCATTTGGCAGAACCCATAACTGAACGAGGAGATCATTTCGGTGTACACTTGCCAGCTTGTGTGTGGCCTGGAAGCTTTCCGGATACTAAGTACCGTAATACATCTGCTGTGGCCTGCTTGATTGGAAGCACAATGGAGCAGTATGAGTACATGTTAGATTTCCTGTTTTTCTTTTCTGTTTCTGTAAAGCGTCGTTATGACAATGCCTCTGTAATAACGCAATACAAATCAAATAGAATTGAACTGAAATGAATGTGAATGCCGTAAATTTTAATACACATCTGCTTTTCGATTTTCCACGGACAACCTCTGATTTGGGATCATTGACTCATGCAGTGTTGTGTGGCGGTATTAGAAAAATGGCATTGTTGGGCTAGATGGCCTGTTCTCGTCATTATGTTATGTTATCTTATGTTATGGTTCATACATCTAGAAAAGAAAACATTGCCGTAATCATATACTGCATTGCCTTGATTACGGTTTATCAATTTTGTTATAAATATTAAAAAATATTAAGCCAGTTTATTTATTATCTTCAGCACCGCAACATATCTCGGAGTATTATTTTTTTTAATCCACATTTTGAATAATAAAATAAGATGTGCTGAAAACGCAGTCGCGGTGACAGGCAATGTGGACTGGTGCTTAAATCTGAGCAAGGTCAAGAGCAGAGACATCCTTCCAACAATAACATCAATATGAGATCATGGATAACTTGCCCCAGAGAAAGATCGGTCATTTAAAAAAGGAAAAATGTATCTAATGATGTTCTTGCATCCGTACGATGCGGTGAATTTTAAATGTTAGATTTAAAACTGTAGAAACTGTAAACATAATGGTGGGCACATGGAGTGTGTTGTGCCTTGACCAATCAAAGGCAAGGCCTGTGGAGACCCATGGTCATTGTGTTCACACCTGCTTGAAGGTGCTCTGCGAACTCATTTCTAAAACCTCTTTGATTGATCGAGGAGTTGTTTGGCGAGAGCATGCTTTGAATTTAACAGACATGGCTCGAACTCATGACACGCCATCGAATCTCATTTTCAAAAGATTACTGCACGTATGGTATTAAGCCAGCTGGCCCCAGAAAAATGTCAATGACAGTGTGCGCGTTTGTGAGGGGCTGAGCCTGAGCCACAACAAAGCAAATATCAGAGAAACCAAACGCCCAGGACCAGGGTGGGTAATGGCATCAGTGCAAAAGGTCAAAGGTCAGAGTTATAACGTTGGGGTTCTGGCACGTATGGAATGGACTGCACTAGCAAGGCATGTGGCATCGAGAGAGAGATGAAGCCAACAGATATAAATCACATAAAACCATGAAACCACACATATGCACAAACACACACATACTCACACACGCATGTGCACTCACACATACACACACACACACATGCATGCATGCACACACACCACAGACATACACACACACATACACATGTGCATGCACACACACACACGCGCACACACACCTACATGCACACACACGCACACACATGCGCACAATCACACACACAAGCACGCTCACACACACACCTACACACACACACACACGCACACACACACACACATGTGCTTATGCTTTATATGTGATCTTTTACTTTAAGGGGGTATTTGTGAAATATTTTTGACACAATCCCTCAAGACAAATAACAAGTGCTTAAAAAAACAAGAAGCTATGAGCTCATATTGTAATTCCTACTCAAGCAATGAGTTTAATTGTAAATGGAAATGCTTCAGTATTAAATTTAACTGCTATACTGCTAAATTAACTGCTTAACTGCTAATTTCAACAGTATTAAAATTAAATATTAAAATTTGCATTTTGACTTACTGTAAGGTAGGGCATTTGAACGCTCAATTCATTTTTAAGAATTTATGCAGAATATCAATGACTCTGAGAGAGAGCACAATTTGGGACAGGGAAAATGATGATGAAACATCATTGATCTGGCCATAAGTGGGATGGGGGGGGGGGGGGGTCACTTTGGAGAAGTGCGTGCAGCACTCATTTGGCATGATGGAGGGTTGCGTCACTAAAACAGTAACGTTTTAGGCAGATTACCATACGCACGGAGAGTAGCTTCACATCAATTAGCATAGTATAGATAGGCTTAGTGGTAGCCTTAATGTATTTGATGGGGGAAAATCATAAAGCTCGTTTCGATAGAAACTTGCAGAAGTAATGTATGCACAGAGTGGCTCACGAGCACCTTCAGTCCCTCTTACAGGTAATGAAGGCCTGACAGCCAAACAGAACCAGGAAGCAGAATTGCATGACTCCCCATCATATCAGCGTGGAATATGCTGCTGTATATATTCTATTTTAATATCACAATATCATCTAAAAGCAGCAATAATTTCTATATTTGCCTACTGTATATATTTTAAAAATTTATTGTAATTTCTCGTACGTAAATTGTTCAAATATATTTCATGATATTCCGCTTTCCCAAGGGACAGACACCCCACCCCCCCACCCCACCCATACATCCTCACATCCGACACCAATCTCCCCAATACAATTAGCAATAGAATTAACTGATAATGCAATAATGAAATAAGCAATAAGTACCACGTCTCTTATTTAGAGGATTCCGCACATTAACTCACCCCGGGCCCCCCCCCCCCTTGCCCCCCCATGTTCAGTGATAAGGATTCATCGCTTCCTTCCGCAAGTTGGGTAATTAGCGATGCAGCTGTAGGATAGCTGTCTGAGCCTATTTACCAAAGCCACCTTTCATAATGACATATCATCCACATTAATGAAAGCAGGCTCTTTTTATTATAGTTTTTTTTAAATTATTGCCTTTTTAATTATTTTTTAATTGTTGTTTTAGGGGGCCGTGCAGATCTGCATCGTCTGTACGTTCTACCCGTGGGCGGCGAGCGTTAACGTCACCCACCGAGGGTACGGGGCGAGGTGCGATCCGTGCAAGCCGATTGGTCGGTCAGCCCGGCTGAAAATCAATCAACCAATCAGGCAGCGCACCGTTGATTTTGTACACGTGTTATTAGCGCCGGTGGAGACAGTGAACAGAGGGCGTCTGCTGGGATGAAAGATGGCTTCTAGTCGGAGCTCCAGGAAGATAGCCTTGGTGACACATGCTCTGTTGTCCTTTTTCTGAACCCCCCCCTTCCCCTTCCCACCTCCCCCTCGCCCCCACACACACACGCACACTCCCCGATTTGCATAATACACTTCTGACACCTTTACTTTATTCATCAATCACCACAGCCTCTCCTAGTCTGTCTTTTGTCTGAGCATGCCTCTGCTCTATCAGGACACCGCACAAAAGATTAATTTCACAGTTTTTTTTTCTCCTTTCTTCTTCTTCTTCTACGTCTTTTTCTTCTTCTTCTTCTTCTTCCCCCCCTTGCCCTCCCTCTTTTTTTATTTCAAAAGACACAAACCTCATGAAATGACAGAGCTACATAATGAAAACAACAATGCGAGCAATTTTTTTTTTTTTTTTTTTTTTTGGCTCCTGCAGGCTAAGATCGCTAGTTTTCTTCCTCATTTTTTCTTTTTTCTTCTCTTAGTCGCTCATCCTTCTCTCGCGGTAATTCCGCCATCTGTCTCTCTTTGATGTGCACCTTCTCTGGCGGCGTGGATCACCAAACCAAATTAATCCGCGTCCTTTAATCCCACCCGCTATTCAGACCGCGCGGCTTAATTATTTATCTTATGCATTGCCTTATTTGCTCCTCCAGGGGATGGAAAAGCAACGCGGAGTTGACTTGTTTCCTGTTGGACCTGTAATTGACGTTGCCTCTAGCCGTCCTGCTAGCTACGTTCGGTGGCTAGATGACCGAGGTCAGATACTCGTGGTGATTGGGCGGGGGGTGAAGATAGAGTGAGGAGACTTCTTTGATTGTAAACACAGGTCCAACAGCAAGGCTTCTTTTTTTTGAAAATCCTGCATAGAATGCCTTTTAAATGCCACACTGCATGTAAAAGAGAGATCGTAGTGTTATTAAGTAGCAGAAATGTGCTAAAGGATAGTTTTTAGATTTGTTTGGTAGAGCTAGCAAACCCACTGAAACGCCCACAGCATCGGGTGAGCCAAACATGGCCGCCCTTTTTTCTTACTGTCTATCTCCCGGCCTTTCGTAATGGTACGGAACATCTGAACCGAGCCGATTAGCACGGTCCTCCTCTGCACCACGTTCCACAGAGCAGGGATGTCAAATTCAAACGGCCCTTCTGCACCAAATAACTGTTTTTGCTAAGGGTAGGATTTGCGTGCGTGGCATGCTCAATGCCCCCCCCCCCCACACACCCATCTCGCGTTTCCACGTCATCTGCAGATAAGTAGCCGAGTGTTTTCACAAGCGTCACGTGTAATTCAGTGCACCAGAAACATATGGGGGGAGAGGGGGTGGTGGAGGTGGGGGGGTGGGGGGTTGTGACCTAAAAGCATGTGTGCAAACCCAAGGGAAACATATTTAGGGCTGTAAGAGTCAGGCTGGAGTCACTACAGCGACAGTAACAGTGTCCCACGCACTGTGCTGTATGTGTGTGTGCTCGGTGGAGAACTCTTGGTGCTGTCCAATCCGGTGGCACGCTGGTGACCCGTGGACAGTTATGGTTCCCGTTGTTTTGGTTTACAGCTGCGTGCCTTCGGAGACGGGCCGATCGGTCGGGTTTTTTATTCTCCTCCCCCGGACGCGGCTTTTCCCAGCTTTTTCTATTTTTCCCGTGAGTGCCAACATCCTGCTGAGTGTTCTGCGTGACCCCTAGACGTCAGCTCTCTCTCTTTCTCTTCCTCTCCCTCTCCCTCTCTCTCTCTTTCTCTTCCTCTTTCTCTGTCTATCTCTCTCTCTTTTTCTTCCTCTCCCTCTCTATATCTCTCTCTCTCTTTCTCTTCCTCTCCCTCTCTCTCTCTCTCTTTCTCTTCCTCTCCCACTCTATCTCTCTCTCTCTTTCTCTTCCTCACCTTCTCTCTTTCACTTTCTCTCCCTCTCTCTCCTTCTTTCTCTCACTCTCTCTTTCTCTCTCTCTCCTTCTTTCTCTCACTCTCTCTTTTCTGGCGGAAAATTAGCGATCTCTTCCCACTGCAGGTGGCGGCGGGGGGGGGGGGAGTGTGCGGGGGGGCGAATGGCGGTAAATGCATCGGCGGGTTTCTCCGAAGCTGTCAGCTCCTGGGAGGATTGGCGCGGTGCTGGGGTGGGGGGGGGGGGGGGAGGTGGCATCTCTTCCTTGCCCCCGTAGCTGCCTGAGAAACAGACCCCATCGCTCATTAAAAGAGCACGCCCCCCCCCCGCCGTCTTCCCCCCCCCATCCCTTTCACTTCACATATGCAAAGATATGACAGCCCTTCCAACTCAGAAGACACGGTCGCTGTTCTCAGGCCTGGGAAAACATCATTCCATGACGTTCGGAGTCGGTAGATATCCGTTTGACACCTATACCCTTCAACCGCTAACCGCCACCTACTACCCACTCCCCCCCTACAAACCCCCCCCACCACCACCTCCACCCACTTCAATCTTTCACTGCCCCACCCCCCCCCCTCCCCCAACCCCCTTTGCTCCCTTGTCATTCCTTCACACTCCCCTCATGGCTGTCACTTGTGCACAGGAAGCTAATATTTCGTTAGCTTGATGGGATTGTAATTTGTAGCTGGTTCGCCGAGCCTAGCGAGGAAAAGAAAAACAAACTAAGAAAGAAAAAAAGGGAGGGAAAAAGATCACGCAACGTCATCATTAGCCGTAACGCTAAACAGTCTTTACTTTCGCAAAGGGATAGCGGCGAAAAACGAACTCCTTAGCAGCTAGTCCTGTTCTCTGTGTAGCTAACCTCGTTCAGACCCGTATATATTGCTTTTCCATATGCATCTCACCTTAAGGACATACATTAAAATGAAAGCCAGGATATAAGAAGCTGTCATCGGTTGTGTCAGCACAGATGGCTGTTGTCCTTTATTGAGAAAAGGATCATGGGATTTTTTTTCTTTCTGGTTTTGCCTCTTGCTTGTACGGTAGTGTATCAATTTGTGTAGACAGGTTGCTCAAAACAACTTGATTACATGCACACAGATGTACATTTAGTACACACACACACACACACACATCATGCCGTAGGCATACACAAGCGTCAAGTACAAGTCACAGAGCTCAACTAGAAAATATCTTATTTTTTATTATAGTTGGGTTTTCAGGTAAAATTATTCCTAAAATTAAGAAACAAAACAACGTTGAAGTATCCAGAGCACATTTCAAGTTTATCGTAAATTATCCAAACACATAAACTGACTTTGATCCAGGGATTCCTGTCGCTACCATGGCGGGCTTTGCAATTACCATAAAATAATGATTCCTCTTGAGGGACAGAAAACCCGTTACTCCACATAACGTTATTGGGATGTTTTCACGTTTCAGGAAGGACGGAGGGCAGGAGAAAGAGCAATTATGAAAGGAACGAGCTTTCAAAAGAGAAGAAAGTGGGGGGGGGGAGAAGGAGAGAGGGAGGGCGAGAGGACGGAATGGGGGAAGAAGGAGTGAGATCAATCAATTAAGTTCCATTAGGACAGATGTGTGATTCTGACAACTGTGAAAGGCACATTCAGGGATAAGGATGAGGGAAAGAGAGGATGAGCGAGAAAAGAAAGAAAAAGAGAAGTGACTCTTTAAAGACCAGCAGTGTATCAGGAAGGGGAGAGGGGGAGTGGGGGAGGCTGGAGGGGGGGGGGGGGGTAGCAATATGCAAAATGCACCCCCCCCCCCATACCCAAAGTAGCCAGGCAAAATGAGATGTCAGCCTGTGATGCTCATTGATATATGAACGAGCGAAAGCACGAGCGACTGCTGACAGAGAGGTCAAAGGTCAGACAGCCGCTGTGAGCAGCTGTACGTCTGCGTGTGTGTGTGTGTGCGTGTGCGTGTGTGTGTGTGTGTGTGTGTGTGTGTGTGTGTATGTGTGTGTGTGTAGGTGTGTGTGTGTGTGTGTGGTGTGTGTGTGTGTGTGTGTGTGTGTGTGCGCGCGCGCGCGCGCGTGTGTGTGTGTGTGTGTGTGTGTGTGTGTGTGTGTGTGTGTGTGTGTGTGTGTGTGTGTGTGTGTGTGTGTGTGTGTGTGTGTGTGTGTGTAGGTGTGTGTGTAGGTGTGTGTATGTGTATGTGCGTAGGTGTGTGTGTGTGTGTGTGTGCGTGTGCGTGTGTGTGTGTGTGTGTGTGAGTGTGTGTGAGCAGGCTGGTGCTGGGCCAGCGGGTAGCAGGGGAAATGTCCTGCTCTGGGCATGCGAGCCAATCTGAGTGCTCTCTCATTGTACCATGATGGGAACTGCACAACCCAAAATGCAATGCAAGCTAGCCCGCAACGGCTACACATGTTTTTGTCTACAGTGACTCAGTTGTGTCTCTGCTGCAAATGTCTTTATACACCCATAGACAGAACCGGCTCTGTCCAGAACCAGACTGGTCTGGGTCTGATAGCCAGTGGCTTACAGAAATAAAACTACAGAAGCGTCTCTGGGCCGCCACAGTCCAACTTAAATTTGAAGTTGAGGCATTCTCAAACGCTTTGTAATTAAGCACACGCAGATATGCGGAATCTGACCGACTGATCCACCTAAGGTTTCAAAACAACCGGGTGGTACAAAAACTCCAGCAGTGCGTCGCCATCGCGTCTTAAATCATTTGGAGCTGGCTGACCATAAAGCGACGATTATGAAAAAAAAAAAATCAAAAATAAAACCCAAGTCGCTGGTCTCCCAGACACCCTGCCAGGCGCGAACACATCAATCACTTCCTTTTCTTTTCTGAGACTTCCGGGGGGTTTCCGCCTCTTATTCCCCCGCCCGCGCGCTGGGACGCGGACGAACCGGCGGCGACGGACGGACGAACCCAACGAGTCTCCTCGCCCGGGGACCACAGGCGGAGGGAAAAAATTTTTTTAAGACTCTTTGAGAACGGACACTATAATGTCAGGATTCACCCGCGTGAGTTATCGCCATGGTTATAGCGGTGGGACGAGGAGGCGCGGACGCGTAATTAAACACTTAGCACCACTTTATGCGCCCCTCCCGTGGATATATATGTTTTCCCTCTTTCATTATCTCTCGACAGCTTTGACCTGGCAGGCTTCTCCCAAGGCCTGATGCAAACGGCTGTCCAAACTGAGACTCCGAAACACATCGGCGAGAACGCCATGAACCCTCGGGCCTGAGAATGGTCCCGGCCCGCCGCTGACCAAAGCACAATTTGAAATTTAAAATGTGTAACGTTAACTGACCGTAATACAGGGTCAAGTAGTCCAATCTCTGAACTCGATTACGTGTTCTGCGTACAGAACAGTTTTGTCCAAAACGCTTAATCCAATGTAATCTTAAAATACTTTCTTCCCATAAAAAAAAGTTCTGGCTTTATAGGCCGTAGATGGGGCAAACCTAGCATATGAATCTAGTATATGTATATATCATCACCCTTTATTAAAAAAATAAGAATCGAAGGACACCAGGTGTTTTGATTATTATGCTTGTTATTATTTATTTGATTGCTTTGTTTTTTCTCTGCGACACAAACCCAGCCTCAAAACCCGTCAAGATGACAAAACACAGACAAAGAGATAGATAGATAGATAGATAGATATAGTGTGTGGTTTTATAATGAGTGAAAATATTTTTTTCTGTGTAGCGGGGGAGGTAGTTTCCAAAAAAAAAAAAATCAACCTTTCAACAAAATCATTTCCATTTACTCTTTGTTTATCGTGCAACATCAAACATTTCATGTTTAAAATGATTAGCATAAAGATACCCGGGGGAACAAAATAATAAGCAGTTATTATTAGTTATTATTAGTAAATGCATTGCAGTGTCCTGTCCGTCCACCTTCTGCTCCCACCACGCACCTGAACAGCCATTAGCCACATCCCCAGATAATGCCTGCTCACAGCACTGGATGCATTGCGGAGGCTAAGGGAAGCTAATGCTAATAACAATCAGTCACCTGATACATGTGTACTGTAAAAGCCAGGTTTTAATGCGATTGAAGGATAGTAACAATGGTTGTGCTCAGAATCAGTGTCATTTGTGATCCCCGTTTAACTAAATGCAAAGGCTTTCATCGCATCTGTTGAGAAGGAGAAAGAATATTTTCAGCTTATGTCTGTGACCAAACCAAAACTTCATCTCTGTTATTTGATACTATCGTTTGTATTATTATGATAAACTTGAAAAGGTGTACTGTACACCGGCTTCACCTCCCCCCCCCCCTTAGACTTTGTGCTTCAATCCAAGCCTCTTCATCATCACCCTTCATCATCGTCAAGACAGGGCATTGTCCCGGTCTGACTGAGTCACTCCTGGCCAATCAGAGATGTCGGAGAGATACACGGAGAAGGGAGAGAAAAGGGTTGGGGGGGGAGAGAGTGAAACAGATAGAGAGAAAAGAGAGAAGGACAGACAGGCAGCAGAGAGAGAGAGAGAGAGATAGAGAGAGAGAAAAGCGGCCGGTGACTGAATGAAAGGATAATTTGTGCTCTCTTGAAAAATAAAAGGTGGGGGGGGGGGCAGGAGGGGACTGGGGACAGGCTAATTACTGGCTTAACTAGGGCGGCCTTTGAGTACACCCCCCCTCCTCCCCACCCACCCTCACCCGTGTCAATAGGACAGGCGTAGGTATTAACCATCAAGGCACATTCATATCGCAGCACAAAGGGAAGAGGTGGGTGTTGGGGGCGGGGCCTCTGGTAAAATGGATCTGCCTAATTAACCCAGGAGTGTGTCGGTGTGCTTCTTCTCCTTCAGCGCGGGCACATTAAGGCCCTCTGACACCGGGCATGATTCCGTGCCCAAAGACAAGAGCGGGAGAGCGAGGGAGGGAGGGAGGGAGGGAGGGAGGGAGGGAGGGAGAAAAAAAAAAGGTAAGGGGGGGAAGCAGGGATGGCTATTAAAAGCTCCCGGTTCCTTTGTACGAGGTTGTGTAGGTGACCCCCCCCCCCCCCTTTCCAACCCTCCCCCCACCCCCCCCAAAAAAAAAAGAAAAGATGGAGAAGGAAGAAAAAATAGACTAGTCTATTAGTGACCCTGGCGTGTTTATGAAGCATGGCACTCGTTTCAACCATGTGAGGGGGGGTGGGCGGGGGGTTGTCGGGATGGCGGGGGTGGCAGGCGGGGGGGGGGGGCACCTGGTTTTTGGCAGGGGGGGAGGCTTCTGGAGTGTTCCAGCGGCTACAACGCTAAAGTGCACACGGGCAGCGTCGGCCAAATGACAAGACCAGGCGAAGCGATCTCACTCCTTCAGACGTGGCCCGCGATCTTAAAGGGGCATGGAGGGTGAGGACTGGGGTGGGGGGGGGGGAGGTGAGGGTTGTGGAGGAGGTGTTGGTGGAGGGTGGGGGTGGAGGGTGAGGACTGGGGTGGAGGTGGGGGTGGAGGTGAGGGTGGGGCAGCTGCTGTTTTGGTTGGGGGTAAAGGCCCGGGTGGGGGAGGCAGGATTTGGGGGCAAAGACGGAGGTGGTGGGGGGGTGGGGCCTCTGTTGTTTTGGTTGGGGGTAAAGGCCCGGGTGGGGGAGGCAGGATTTGGGGGCAGAGGCAGGGTCATGGGTGGGGGGTTTTGGGGCTTTGAGCGGTGCGGAATGATCTGGAAGGGCTCCGGGGTAAAAGCCCTCGCCCAGGGCGAGGCTGAAAGTGTTGTTTTTTTTTTTGAGTGCGCGCCAGACACAATCGGGCCCTGACATTTTAACCCCCGCAGGATCGGACGCATTGGGAGGCAGGGGACCTGACACTAATGGAGTTTACAGGCCTCCCTTTTTCCTTCCAAAAAGGGGGGGGGGGGGGGGGGGGGGGGCGAGGATCATGAAATTGAATTTTAAATAACTTTTGGGAGAGATATGGTAATTCGGCACAACGGTAGTGAAGTGAGATAAGGGGGGGGGGGGGGGCAGACAGCACTACAGCTCTCTCTCTCTCTCTCTTTCTCTCTCTCTCTCTCTGTCTAACGGCAGCGATGCCTTTTAAATGCATTTTTTTTTTACTGTCGCTCCGTAGTCACAACACTTTCCCTAATCCTGCTTCGGGGGTCAAAGCGTTGGCTTTTAGCCCCCCCCCCCCACACCCCAAACCCCAAACCCCCACCCCTCTTTCTTGTCTGTGCTTCAGACAGGGATTCAGACACTTTCACATTCCAGCAGACTTGTCTTGAAGAGAGATAGAGAGAGAGAGAGAGAGAAAGAGAAAACACAATGGCATTTTTCCTCTAAAGTCCCAAGGCTAAGCTGAGCTATCCTGCTGTCTCATGCCGTCCCCCGTCTCATAGTCTTATATACTCTCATGTCTCTTTTGTATTTGGGATGACACTTTACAATAAAGTCACATAAACTGGCTTAACAACTAATGTAGGCCTTTCCCTCACACACAAACATACGTAATCAGAGCAAATTAAGCTCAAGAAAACTTATCTTAATTAATCCTTTTTGCAGAAGTTAGGAGGTGGGGTGAGACACAGGTCTGGCTCGACATTGTTCAAACGAAGGGGGGGGGGGGGTGGTTTCGGGGACGATGGGACGGGGGTGGGACGGGGGGGCATGAGGCAGGGGTCCCCTCTGTCTGCCACACCCAGGGAGCTCTGCTGTAATCCCCTAAAAATGGCAGTGCTGGGGGGTGGGGGGTGGGGGGGGGGGGTAGGCTTGGGCTGTGGGGAGCTGTTGACATCTGTCACAAAAGAGAGGTCTTCAAAACTCAGGTAGGGTTTCACGCACGTACACACACATACACACACACACACACCCACTCACTCACACACACACACACACACACACACACGCACAGACTCACCGGCCAGCTCAGCCACATAAACAGCGAAACACCCAACGAGTGCAAGGCACATTTTCCGAACCGGTTTTCAACAGCGGATGCCTGTCCCGACCGTGAGCGAAAGACTTCGGTCGAAAAGTTAAAAAATGCAGCGAGCGGACCGAATTAGCCTTGACGACCACTGAATATCCGACACCGCCGCCGCCGCGGTGTGTGTGTGGGGGGGGGTGGGGCGTGGCCTCGCAAACACGAGAGCGCGTATATATATCGATAGCGGCTCAGTCCGCGCTCCGTATGCCCAAGCTGTGAGAGAAAGCCCGCTAATAAAAGGCTTCGCTAAAAAAGGAGGTTGAGGCCTCCCAAGCATTAATTACAATGGAAGTCACTTCAGCACCGGCCACAGCTAAATTAGTAGTTTCAAATCAGAAGTGCGAGAAGCTTGAAATTTGATTATGTGGCACGAGGGGAAGGAAATAGCACACTGGGCGTCGCGATTTGTTTTAAATTATTTATTTTATTTATTTATTTCTTTATTTATTTTTATAATAGGCTGAAGCCGTGTCCCATAGCATGGTACAAAATTATGATCTCAGCTGTCAGATTGTTAACAAGTGAATATTTTTGGACATATTCCGATGCAGATCATGTTTGTCTTGGTCAAATGATCGTTATAGGCATTAAGGTGGTAAGTATTTGTTTGAAATGACCAATCACAGATGGACAGAGTTCAGAATTATTTGGAGAAAAAAAAAACGCTTTTCAGGATATGAAAATACATTTTAAGGACTGCATGTTGTGTGATGCTTACACCCCTGGTTGAAGACGCTATTCCCTCTAACACAAGGAAATATAAATAGCAGGCCCAATAAACTGAACAAGAATTTCCAGTTATTGTAGATATAAAATCTGATTGGACGTTTCTCTATTGTGATGTCATACAGATACACATGCTGTATCAGAGCATGTAGGCCTACTTCAGTCACGGTGACTCATGCTAGCCTGTGCTATTAGAATGCAAACTACGCAAAACTAGTCGCATTTCGCAAGGCCTGTATTGGCTGTAAGTCCGGTCACGGTGCACTGAGAGTAGACAGACGATGCAGGTACTGTAGTCCGTTTGATCACAGTCAGTCAGTCATTCAATCAGTCTGTCAGTGCCCCTTTTCCATTTTACATATTTAATTGTTTTTTATAACGCGTCCATAAATACACCACTCCAGCTGTCATTTCCAGTCATAAATAATGCATCTTTGGCTCTATCGGTGGCTTCTAATGTAAAGGTCAGAGGCGGGAAACACACAGTTGGCGGTGAATAAATGAGATTATCGCCGGAACCGGCAATTAAGCCCGTTCCGTTTATGCGCTTGCGAGGAGCGCAAACACAACGGCGCCTGTCAGGCCCCCCCGAAAATCCACGCGGATCGCTTCGCTGGCTAAAACCTTACCCCCTCCTGACCCGCCGAGCTGCTGCTATCTGCCTAATCAGTCATAAATGCATGATTTAAAAAAAAAAAAAAAATGTGTGTTTTTATTTTTAAAAGCTGTCATCTAAAATGCCCTGTGTTCTTTTTTTTTTTTTTTTTTCCCTGGCAAACCGATGAGGAGGTAGTGGCAGGAAGCATTGTTTGACTTTCCATTCGTTTATTTACATAAAAGCAGAGGATGACTGAAAAATAGGCAAACTGTGGAGTTGTAGCCAGTAAATGAAGTTATAAATTAAAGACATTTAAGTTTATTTCAGCTGTGATTTAGCTGAAATAAACTAAAAATAAAGCTGTGATGTCAGATATGTTTTCTATGCCATGTATGTATTTATTTTTTTTGTTCAATAGGAAGATTTGAAGGGCCCAGGCTGACAGGGGGCCTCAAAAATATTAGAACATTTTCTGGTGTGGTGGGGCCCAATCTTTTCATGGGGCCCAAAATCCCTGGAGGTACCTAACTCCCTAACTAGCCTTACTCTCCTCTCAATTCTTCTCCTCTTTGATTCTTTGTAGAATTAATCCTCCCTCTCTTTCTCTCCTCCTCCTCTCTCTGGATAGGGATGGGGATAAAAATCCCTTAACGTTTCAGAAAAGCACGTCCCTATTTGTTATTTTAAAAAAGGCTGAGAGTGTTTACCTTGTCACGGGTGGGTGCCACATTTACAGTTTCTAGCCGAATAATTTCATTCTGTGGCGGAAAGAAAGAAAAAAAAAAAGCCTGCAATGCTTTCATTTAAGAAAATAGAAACCTATTACATTTGCATTTAAATATTTGCTGGAGAAAATATCTAAATATTGCAAATATGATGCGAGTTACCTTTTGGCCTCGCTCAGTAACCGACATACGTCTCCGCAGACATTGCGAGCGGAAACTGGCAGAATGAACATGTAGTTTGCTCACATTTCCTCAGCACTATACGGCATGTTAAGTACAGCCATTTTCACATATCCTCAGAAAAAACAGGCCAAATGAGTAATATTCATAATAATGCACGCATGCTAAACATCTCATCTGTGTGAAACAAATGAATTTTTCTGTCTTTGTGGGTAGACTTCCGATATTTTTTAACCTAAATAGAACTAATTCCTGTAGCTGATACTGTTCAATGAGATTATCAGCTTGAATGGGACTCGATAAAACGGATGCTTTGGGTTTAACGCTTGCTTTTTTTTCTCTCTATAACCCAACGAACCGCGAGGCTTGCAATGTGGCTCAGTTCAGTTGCAATGTTACAAATAATGGTGAAATAACTATATTAATTTGTCATTGAAGCATCTGTGTTTTCATTCTCAGATTTTCTAACGTGCCATTTTGACCTCGTACCTTACTTTTTTGGACTGCATAGCTCATTCTCTCAGGATTAATAGTTTAGTTGAACTATTCCTTTTAACTGATTTGTTTGTGATGTGTTCCTGAATGCAAAGCCACTGACCTGTAATAAAGCTATTTTGAATGACTTTGGGAACAAACTAATCCGAAAACTAAAATGTTTTTAATTATCAAGCACTCCAGACTTTCAGGTAGCGAACACGAGGTTAGAAAAATGTATTTAATTAGTTATTAAATGCATACCAAATTGTATAAGTACTAATATGTTATACTACAAGATATAAAAGGGCACAGCTATAACACACTCCACTTGCTTGCATATTGCTTCATATATTATTTTAATGAACAAGGTTTACAAAGGCCATTATATGCAGTACCCGCACAAATTATGGAACGGTTGTGCTTAACGGAGTTTTGTACTCTTAAGACTTTTATCAGTGCCCAGCGTTCCTATTTTGTTGTTTCTCATCTGTAAAAATGCATGTGAAACATATATCTTTGCGTAAATATTATCCAAAAATACCGGACAAAGATATACAAGCTGATTATAAAAATTTCCATCACGCATTCGTCAAAGGATCGCCAAAGAAAATTGTCACAGGGACGGAATGCCGTATTCCAGCCTTCAATCAGCAGGCCCAATGAGGCAACTAGAGCAACAAGAGCCAAAATGGTGCTCAATTATGACCAAACCAGCCCCCATAAATCAAGGCTTTGATGACTGTGATTATAGCGCCACTTTTTCCTTCTTACAGTGCAAAGCCATCCCAGAGTTTTTTTTTAATTTATTTTTTTTTGGGCAATGAACAGAAGACTTTCTCAGCTGAAGTGTATAAACACACACCATATTTTTAGCGAGCGGCGTGGCTGGAGACAGTGTTCTGTTTGCGACCGGACCAACACCCTTCCCCTGAAAAAGACAGCGGCGACGCGATAAGAGAGCGTCGCTACGAAAATACACAACGGACGTCCTAGTTCACGCAGATTAGGAGGGAATCCGACGGCTAGAAGCTCCTGCTTCCACAGACGATGGCGCTTCGTTTTAATGAATAACTATCGCGCGGAGCGACGCGTTTCGACGAGTAATTTCTTCCCCACTCGCAACGAGGACGTGCGATAATAATCCGGCCATGTTCATTCAAATGAACTCGAATCGAAGCGGAAGGCACTGAAAAAAAAACGACCCAAAGCACGACATACATCACTTTTATGGAATGGCAGTTTGTTTTTGTTTTTTTGTTTTTTTTTGAAAAATTAATAAATGAAGTTCAGTTTTCTGGCGTCTCTCTGAAACGCAAACCTCCTCTTGCACGCTTGCGAAGGGAGCGAGATAACCTTCTGGATGGCGAATGAACCGGAATACCCCCCCCCTCGCCCCCCCCCAAAAAAAGGCACTTGGAATGCAGTGTGTGGCCCCAGCCCCTCCTGGCTCGGCCCATTTTTAACTGAAGACCAATGGCTCCTATTAGGGGCGCCGGCAGCGGCCCTGACACGCCAGTCAATAACGGGAGCCCGGTTACTTCATTAAGGCCGTAACGGCTGATGGAGTGGAGTAGAGCGGAGGCTCGGGACGACAGAAAGAAGGGGGGGAAAAAAGAAAAGGGAAAAAAGAAGAAAGAAAAAAAAACAAGCCCCTGACATCGGCGAATGAAAATGATTTGCTGACGTGATAACTCCAGCCACCGAGCCCAACCCACCCCCCCCCCCCCTCTCCCCCCTTTCACTGCCACTCTCTGTGCCCTGGCGAAATGTGCGGTCTTAAGTACACCCTACACCCCCCCCTTCTCAAACGCCCTCCCCCCTGCTTAAATCAGTACTGCATTACCCCCTTGCTCGTTGCTCTTTTTTAATGTCCCTGTACATTACAGGTGGCTGTCAGGGTCTGGCAGGCCCGGGAAGCGTGAGGCTAATGCTATGTTTACTCCGCGGTGTCGACGTCGCTCTCTCTCTCTCTCTCTCCGCCCCTGTGACCACAAATGTGTCCAAATGTGCCCAATCTTAGGTGGTATTTAGCTGCAGATCAGGCCCAAGGAACAGGACAGTTCTGTCTTTCTTAATCAATTAATTTACTTATTTATTCGTTTTTTTGGGTTGGAAGTGGAATGGGACCAAGAATAGATTTGAAACTAAATCTTAGACCTGGTTTCAATCAATGTCCTTAATTCTGACTCATGACTGAAGTGAAAGTGCTTTGCTGTGTTTTTCATGCAGATGGAATTGTGGTATTTCTTTTTTGAATTGTCTAAACCTCCATCTTCCCAGTGATTTTGTTCACAATTAGGAATAAGCCATCTTGAAAAAAGCACAGACATAGCGTACAAAAAGAAAGGAATTCATCATTAAGAGTTTATTTTTCCTTGACAAGCAAAACATCAAAAAGGTTTTTAAGTATTTGTTCAAAAGTTCATCCCTTTTGTGAATCTTTCAGTTTGAATGATTTATGTTGCTAATAACACGCTTCGTCCTTCTCCTAGGTTATTGTAAGAGGCTCTCCAAATACACCTTCTCCTTTTCGGGTTTCTTTTGTCGGAAATGAGACCCTTCACTTGCTTTCCATGCAAAAATTATGTTACACAAATGTACGGTCAAGGTCACACACACATACACACAAACACGCACAAACACACACAACACACACACACACTCCCTCTAGTTATTTACAAGCCGAAGTCTATCAGTCTATCGGCGAGCACGTCGACGCGTTTAAATTGCACGGCTTCGGCGTAACCTTAGCCGTCAAGTTTCTGCGTGCGCCGCGCAATGAGAAAAGTGATGAGTCTGAAATGAGCACGGGCGCTGACCCAGACCCATGCAAAACGCGCTGAGGCTGGGGGGCCTATCACGCCCCCCCCCCCCCGTTTTCGCTGGGCCTCAGTGACCAGCTCATTACCGCCAACAGATAATTGCAGAAATATCAATAATTTACAGGATTGGCATAAAAACGTGTGCGCTGCGTCTGAATAACCTGGCCCCTAGGACGACCGAGGGCTCCTCTCGACGGTCGCTAACTGAATGCGGTAGCTGAGTAAGCTACGTAGCGTCCGTTATCCACAGGAGCATGCAGGGCTGTGCTATGGCTGTTCTCAGGGCATTCCTAATCAGGTTTACTCATTATCTGCGTTTACCTCTCTCACTGTGCATTGCTGCGGCTGAAGGAATGCGCTCATCTCGCTGTGATGTAGGGCTGTCTGTGAAGCGTATTAGGACAATTGTTTTGTGAAATGCGCTATGTAAATAAATTTTGATCCGATGATTTGATCTGATATTGTGACATCACAGACGCATAGGACGCATATCCCTTGACTCAGGTGCATTTCTGTTGATTTCTGGCTCTCCAAGTCCATTAAAGGGTGCATTTTCCACAAGCCTTCACAGGTTGCCCTAGTAATACTATTTCTGCAAGCCACAAAGTTTATCTGTTGTGGAAATGTCAGTAGGCCTACTATGAATTTGTAATACTTGGTTATACGCAATCAAGGCATGGGATCATCTAAAGCTGAGTGTCATATCAAATGCATAACTGTCTATTAACCCTTTGGGGAGTATAAGTTTTTCCAAAATTCTGAGCCAGTGTTCTAGATCTCCATTGCTCTCAGTCACCAGCAGTGATTGTGACGTCAGCATTAGAATTTTCGGTTAATAACATCCCAATCGCACACAGTACTTGTGATCTTACAGATAAAAAGGTTAAAATCTTTTTATATTTTGTGTGGCCGGGGATGCCCAGTTTTGTTCTAATGGTTTTTATCAACTTCTGTCGAGGTGTTCAGCCAGCCAAAAGCCGTGGCCCTTCCGACAGCAAGGCCTTCTTCTCCCCGCGAACTTCCGTGCAGACAGAGCTCTGAGCTGATTTAAGGCGCTCTTGTTTCAGCTCACTAATAGCAGCACAGCAGCCATCCTCGCAGGTATCGCACAAGGTGAAATTATGTTTACGCACCAAAGGATGCGCAAGTGCGCGCCGCTTAATAGAATCGTTCGGAGAGGGCTCTTAAAATTAACATAATCTAGACGTGAAACTTAAATTGCTTTCATTTGCACTCACACACACACACACACAAAAGAGTCTATAGTGTCGTTGCGTTTTTCGTTACAACGCTCGCTAAACGGAGGCCTCTAATTTGCAAAGGGGGCTGTTGCTTTGAACAAATACACACATTGTGCATTAATGTGCCATAACTTCATAATTAAGTTCCGCCGACGTCTCCATAGCGAAATGTCAACGTACCATTTAGAATGGAAAGGGCGCCGGCGCGCGTGCAACCTTTGCAGCTTATGCAAATGAACGACCATCTTTGTTCTGTCTGGAGAAAAAAGAATCTGAACACAAAGTGGGGTTAAAAACAGGGAATGCCCACAAATTATACCCCAAATTATGAAAACAAATGACATATCGTTATCGGTAAAAAAAATTGCCCGTAAACATGAATCTTTAGTCTGTGAGTGACCGGAATGTATATATTTCAAGCCTGTAATTATTATGCAATTTACATAAAATGCTATAATGTATAATGCCATTGTTGTTAAAATTCATAAGTGTCTACGTGTGTGAATGTGATTGTCAGTCCCTTGCTTTTTTAGTGACTGTTATGGCAGTTAAACATTTGAATTCAAACTGAGCGCGCTGTAGAGGTACACTATGAAGGGCAAGTGTGTCATTCTGTGGCGTCTGCGTCTTCTGCTGATTTCCTGAGGTATTTCATAACTCAAAATGACCATTTGTTCTCTTCGTTTTTTTCCCCGTAAATTGGAGAACATGCTGTTATTTAATCATTTTGGGCCAGTTACATATTTGGCAAAGAATTGCACAAACTGCTTAGTGCTGGAGGTCAGAGTCCTGGAGAGCACAGTTTTATATTTTCTATTGATTATTGATTATTGCTAAGTCTGTTTTCTTAGAAGTCAAGAGAACTGGACACATTTTTCAAAGGCAAACATTTATTTTCCTTCCTGATGGATCACGTGGAAGACATTGCCCAATTGGTTTTCAAATATATTATCTCTTGTGCCCTAAAATATGGGAGCTCATTTGTTAATTAACAACTGCTCATGATTCAAATTCACTGGGATCTGCTGGTGAATGCAAGTACAGTGAGATTATATACAAAGCATTAAGCGTGTCTTAGAATTATCAGGAGAATATCATAGATTATAGTTCATTTCAATATGGGTTGTCTTCTATTACTTACAATAATACTGAAAAGCATTTACACAAGATGAAATTACTTGACTGTATGCACATGACTGTTTATCTTTATATATGTATATTCTTATTAGACTATTGTGCTTTCAATGAAACGGAAAACACTTTATTGGTTCAAAGGTTATCCGTAAGATTATTCTGGGCTTTCTTTTATATCAGACACTGACAGTCCACAGTGGGCTGGCAGTCCTGTTAGGCGCTTAATTTAATGATGGGGTACAGTATTCTTTCATTTTCCTACGCTGGCTTTTAAATCACATTCTGCTCTGGGCCGTACGTAATCAACGGAACCAAACTACAGTGCCGGGCATCATTAAACCATTTAATGTATGCTATAGGTCGCCGCAGTTTACTGGAGTTGTAATTACCGACACATTACAGAGTGAAATAAAAAGTAATAAAAAATAAAAGAAATGAAATAAAATCAACATTTGCTAAATTGTGTTTAAACCACGTTTTAATACATGACTGAAAAATGTAGCTGAACTTGGAAATGACGAAATCGAAAAATAATAAAATATTAAAAAAAGAATATTATTTAAAGAAAAACCGGCTCACGATGTACATCATTATCACATTCAATAAAAGTAATCTAAGGGTTACAGAATGTAAGTATGTGGGAAATGGGATGTGAAGGGGGGGGTGAAGTCCAAGCGTAGACATTCTCACTGATTAGCTGCTGTAATTCACATGAACCATTAGCTCAATGGAATAACAAAAGTCTCCCTTTCCATATACTCAACCTCTTCTGCTCTTGCAGAGTTCTACACGGTGTCTAATGAAAGTGTTTCAGGAGCTCATTCAGAACTGTGACTCACATAATCTCTCTTGACTCTTGTGAGTTTAATAACCCGAACTATCTCGAAGCTTGGCTCGCTAGCTCTCTCTAAAGTCCACCCCTTTCTTGCCTGGACCCGCTTTTCCGAGGAGAACTTGTGGTGGAATCCCTTGCCAGCCCCTCTAATCCTTCCTGTGCGCACGACACCTGGTCTTCGGCTTGCTCGGAAAGGCCCTGGCAGCAGCTTCCAAAAATTGGTCCTGCCGTTTCACGCTCTCCCCTATTCCCCCCCCCCCCCCCCCCCCCCCCACACCAGAGAGAGAAACAGAGAAGGAATGAAAGGCAAGTGTCAGAAAATGACCAGGATTATATGGGGCCTACAGGTGTGCCGACTGTCCACATCCCCCTACCAATCACAGAGCAGCAAACAGAACAGGGCCTGCCGTAATTTGCGGGTGCTTTCTAGCTACCATAGCCTAAAAGTTTACGCCCCTTGCCATCCGGGTTATTCTTTGTTCTAAACCAATATGGTGTGTGGTGGATCTCCTCTCTGGATTCCAATGCGAAAAGTGGAGAATGTTGACATTCCGACCCCTCCCAGCCCTTATCTTATTACCCATTTCCCCCCCCCCCCCACCCCCCCGGTTTGCCTGTAGGAACTAAACTGAGTGAGCGTCGCCACGGCGATAACAGAGGCGAGCTGCCAAGGCACACACAGGACTCCTGCCCCCCCCCCCCCACTGGCTGTGGGAACCGGCAATCCAGTCAATTTAGACACAGCTGCAGCTTAATTGCGGCTGAAGCCCGTCGCGATGGGGGCGAGAATTAGCACGCGGGCGCTAGTTAGCGGATTTAAAGCCACTCTGTTAGCGTGGCGCTGGCCAGCCCAAAATACCGCCATATTCTCCCTTAACCGCCACGATCGAGAAACAGCCCGATGAGTTTTAAGCCGGTGTCGTAAAAAAAAAAAAGTGACAGTTAAAAAAATATATAAAATAATGAAAAGAAAAGGTAAAACGTTGGGAGACCGTGTGGCATAGACTGCTGGGGGAGGCTGACTCTAAAAACATGACACACACACACAAACGCACATACACACCCACACACACACACGCACATGCGCCCACACACGCACACACAGACAGATCAGTCTGGCACACAGCAGACTCCAGGTAATGAGGATATTGCTGAAATCGTATGGGTGTGGGTGTGATCACAGCGCCCCCTCCAGGCCGTCGGTAAAAGGCGCTGCTGCTGGCCGGCTGCCTCGGGTCCTCTCCGGACCATAGAGAGCCCCTCCTCGCCCAGATCGGCGGCGAGGAAGCGTCACATCACTCAGCGAAAGGGTCTCAATAAACGTTCGATAAATCACGCGGCTGACCTTTCCTGGCACCGAAACCTTGGAGCTTAGGATGTTAAAGCCAAGGGGAGGGGGGGGGGGGGGCGGCTGGACTGGTGTGTGTGTGTGTGCGTGTGTGTGTGTGTGTGTGGAGAGGGGGGGGGCTGCTGGGGGGCTGGGGGGGGGGGGGTGGATGGATTGAGCCCTACACCAGTGATGAAGTACAGTCCGCCAACTTTCTCTCTTCAAAAAAAAAAATAAAAGCCCTTTCTCTTTTACCTCATCCCTTTATGTCTCCGTCTCTCTCTCTCTCTCTCTCTCCCTCCCGCCCGCCCGCCCGCCCGCCCATCCGTATTCCTCCCAGCGCCCTACCTGCCCGCACGGCGGACATTTTACATATGTGAGCCGTCATTTGCGGGGGATTAATGGCGCTCGCATGCTGCTCGCTGCTCGCGGCTGCCCGCTTCGCCGCGCTCGCACGGCGGGTGATGGCGGCGGCGGCCGGGCCGGGCGGGGCTCCTGGCGGGAAACGCCGCGATTAGGAAAATTAACCCTCAGTGTGGCGGGAGGGCAGAGGTGGGGGGGGAGGGCGGGGGGGTTGGAGTGGGGGGGGGGGGTGAGGCGCACCCGTCCCAGCCCGGCCCGACTCGGGGCCTCGTCCAGGTGTTTTTTTTTTTTTTTTACATATGTCAGCACTGTAAGAACAACCTTGCCCCCCCCCCCCTCCGCCCCCGGCCCCCCCACTCCCCTGTGGAGAGAGCAACGCTGGCACATTTACAACGGCAAACTGGGGAGCGGGTTTGACTGCTCCTTGGCATCAAACGCAGCCAAATGCTCTGCTTTTTTTTTCCCCTTTTTTTTTTAGCTTAACTGCTATGGTGCAGAGGCTAATTATTAATCATGGCACATTATGCATGATACTGATTCGCCTGTGCGGAGTCATTAAAAGCATCTTTGTGCGGTTTTTCTTTTTTCTTTTTTTTTTGGAGAGCAAGAGAGGAGGAAGGCAGCGTTCCTGATGGTGCTCAGGTTGTGCTGCAGCCAACAGGCGGTAAGCAGGAGACTCCTAAGGGTGATGAGCACACACACACACACACACACCTACACACATGCACACACATGCACACACACACACCTACACACACGCACACACACACACACCTACACACACACACACTGACACACACACCTACACACACACACACTGACACACACACCTACACACACACACACACACTGACACACACACCTACACACACACACACTGACACACACACACACACACACACACACACACACACACACACACACACACTATTGCTTGCACACGCGCACTACTGCTTGCTCACACACACACACACACACACACACTACCACTTACACACACACTTCTGCTTGCACACACACTCCCATTTGCACACGCACACTATTGCTTGCTCACACACACACACTACCACTTACACACACACTTCTGCTTGCACACACACACTCCCACTTGCACACACACACTACTGCTTGCACACACACACACATACACACGCACACATAGGAATGCTTTCTCACATACAGTTTTTTTTTTTTTTTTAATGGTCCTTCTAAATTTACACAATAGTGATCTGAAAGGCTAAAGTGGAAAAAATGAAAATATGAAAACAATCTCATATAAATTAGAAGCTAAAAATAGAAAAGGCAACGCAGAAATGCAGAAATGAAGAGCTCGAGCACTGACAGTACATCTCACAACATGCCAGCTCCTGGCACTAAAAGAGGAAAAGGTGACCGAGAAACTTACCTGTATACGGAAATAAAATAAAAAATAAAGTAATCAGAATAAACGTTTAAAAAAAAGCCCTGACATATTCAAAGTTCAAAAAGAGTGATATAAATTGAGGAAAAACTCATTATAATGAATTATGAACAAAGGTTTTCTGAAAACTAAGTCCAAACGAATACTTTTTTTTTTTTTTTTTTACGTCCATAACATTTTATTTTAACTTTGTTGACATGTAAGGAATAGTATACATTGCAGCGGTAGAAACTTATCGATAAAAAAAATAAAACTAATAAAAGAATGGCCACAGCCAGAATGGAGACGCCTTTATGCGTGTGTGTGTGTGTTTATGTGTGTGTGTTTGTGTGCATGTGTGCTGTGCATGTGTATGTATGTATGTATGTGTGTGTTTATGTGTGTGTGTTTGTGTGTGTGTGCATGTGAGTGAGTGTGTGTGTGTGTGTGTGTGTGCGTTTATGCGTGTGTGTGTGTGTTTATGTGTGTATGTTTGTGTGTGTGTATGTGTGTGCATGTGTGCTGTGCATGTGTATGTATGTGTGTGTGCATGTGTGTGAGTGAGCGTGTGTGTGTGTGCGTGTGTGTGAGTGAGCGTGTGTGTGTGCGCGTGTGTGTGAGTGAGCGTGTGTGTGTGCGCGTGTGTGCATCCATGCATGAGTGTGTTTATGTATGTACTTAAGTGTGCATGCGCTTGTGTGTGTGTTTGGGGTGAGATCAGCAGAGGCACAGAACAGCTGAGTGGTTGGGGGTGGGGGGGTGGGGGTTAGGCATTAGCTCCACGCTGAGTAGCCCTGTCTCCTGAACGGGCCCAGAGGAACAGGCCCCCACCCCTCTGAGCTCACCTCCGCCTGTCTCTGCGGGACGAGCGGTGGGCGGTCCCACACCAGACTGCTAATAAGGGGAGATTTGGGGGGGGGTAACCCCCTCGCCCACCCAACCCCCCCTTAGAAAATGTAAATGAAAAGCTGTTCTTGTTATCCATCTTCATATTAATTTTAAGACGATAATCATACCCTCCCCACCCCCACCCTTACCCAGATCCGTTATTGAATCTGCTTCCCTGCAAGTGAGCTTCTTCTTGTCTATGAATTTGGTTGCTTTATCATCATACTATATCAACCCCCCTGCCCCCACCCGCCCCCACCACACACACACACACACACACACACACACACGCACACATCCCTGCAACAAATCTCCCAGATAAAAAGAACAGAAAAAAAAAACAATAACTTCAAATTAAACCAAGTAGAGAAACAGAAAATATTGGTCCCAGGTAAATGCAATTTAAAGTGAAATAAAAAATGAGCTCAAATAAACCAAGCACGCTACACTCCCGCCCGCCCCCCCCCAGTCGCCCACCCACCCCCCCTCGCATTTCTCAATCGCACATTTCAGCTCAGCCAATAATGGCAGTTTCGCGCCACGGCTCCCAGTCAGGTGACGCTGCCGGTAACGAGGCTGAGGAATGTGGAAGACGTCATTAAAAGCGGTGACAAACGGACCCTGTATAAACCTCCGGTGACAGCTACTGCTGCCGCAGCTACACCACAACTCCCAGTGTGCCTGTCCCGGGTTTGAATTTACTCGCTTTCTTGCATAGAAATGGGGGTGTTGGGGGGGGGGGGGGGGGGGTGCAGGAGAAAAGGGGGGGGGGGGGGGGGGTTCAGTCCCCAGTCCTCAAGTGCAAAGGCTTCTGGGAAGGAACTGAGATACAGGAAGAGGGGAGGGGAAGGGAGAAAAGGTGTGGCTGTGGGGGGGGGGGGGGTGGAGTGGTTCAGTACTCCAGTGCAAAGGCTGCTGGGAAGGAACAGAGAAATGGGGGACAGGAGAAAAGGTGGGGCTGTGGGCGGGGGGGGGGGGGGTGGTTCAGTACTCAAGCGCAAAGGCTGCTGGGAAGGAACGGAGACAGCGGCGAAGATAGTCTTCCCCGAGACCAAGATAAAAGCTGCATTACATGAAATTAATGGATGTGACTGAGCCGTACATGAATCACCGCTTCACCGTGACAACCCTGGAACAAAGAAATAAAGGAATCCCAGGACCCACTGCGTCTCCAGCCCGCCCTGATCCAGCCAGGCGATACAGTCCCCACCGCCGGATGGGGTTTGGCTGGGGGCCAAGGAGGGAGAGAGAGAGAGAGGAAGAGAGAGGGAAAAGAGAGAGAGAGAGACACAGAAAGAGAGATAGAGATAGAGAGAAAAAGAGAGGGGAGATAGAGAGAGAGAACGAGAGAAACAGAAAGAGAGAGAGAAACAAACAGAGAGAGGGGGGAGAGAGAGAGGGAAACAGAGAGAGAAAGAGAGAGAGAGAGAGGTGTTGGTGTCTTTCGTATGATGAAAATGACTGTTGTCAGAGTGTGTCTGGCCTGCATAATCTTGTTTCAATCAAAACCCAATTTTTGAGAAAGTGAAATTATTTATTTTAAAAAAGTACTGGAGCTTTTTTTTTTAACCCTACCAAGATGGAACAAATGAGATTGGGTGAAAGGAGCTGTCAGTGCACAGAACAGCGACGCGCCTTCGCGCGCCACACTCAGGGGCCCCCACCAGCGCATTAGCCAACACACAAAAGACATCAGCGGACAGCACACACCAGCAACTCCTGTCATGTCGGGTCGTAAAAATATGCGGATGTTATTTTTCCCACCCCCCTCCTTTCCTCCCTCCCTCCCTCCTTCCCTCCCTCCTTCCCTCCTTCCCTCCCTCTCTCCCTGGCATTACCTGACAGCTTCATCCACAAATAAATCTTTGTAATTCGAAAGTGACCGGGGAGAGATTTATGAGGAAATAAGTGTGCACTTCTCTAAGAATTTATGGTGCAGAACAAGGAATATGTAAATGATCTTTTTTTTTTGTGGGGGAGAGGCAGAAGTAATGCCCAGGTATCTGACGAGAGTTTGATTATGCGGGACTTTAATGTGTTTGGGGATTTACCACCAGCGTCCCCGACTCGCTATACCGCAGCCCCACCCCCCCCCCCCCCCCAAAAAAAAACTCAGCCTTAAAGAGACAATATACTATTTCCTTTATTTTCAACCAATAGGCCTCTGCATTTCTCTGGTCTGTGAGGTGCCCTGGGCGTGGAATTTCACGAACCATTAACCTGTTATTTTCCAGACAGAATTATGCCAAAGTGGAGTCCATTTACCCTCAAGTAAAAGCTGCGTATTTATTTAAAAATTGAGCTTTTTTTTAGTCCGCGCGTTATGTGAGGGAATGTCCCTACATGTCATGCGTTTTAAATCACTCAATCCGATCGCAAGATTTTGAAGGAAGATACCATCTGTCTGCAAAATTACAGGCTGGCACAGCGGACCCCAAACCTAAACAGCAAATTTTGGCCGACACCATCACCGTGTCAGTCCAGCTGTCCGTCAGATGAAAGATCCTGATGGCCTGTGGAGCCTAGAACCTTCAAACCTACATTAGAACCCTGAGCTTAGAACCTGGAGCTTAGAACCTTTACCTTAGAACCCTGAGCTTAGAACCTGGAGTTTATAACCTTTACCTTAGAACCTCGAGCTTAGAACTTTCAGCCTAGAACCTTAACCTTAGAACCTCAAGCTTAGAACCTGCAGCCTAGAACCTGGGACCTACAGTAAAACCTGGGCTCCAGCTGCTGGAGCTGGGAGTAGACTGTGCTGTCGAACCTCACAGGTCCCGAGCCCAGTCCAGCGCTGGTGCTCACGGGGTCACTCTGAGCCTTCTGCCTCAGACAGAGCGGGGTGAACCGTTCAAGCAGGGGTCACCATCAAAAGGTAAAACAAACACGGGGTTTAACAAGAGCTCGGGTTTAAACGCTAAACGTCTGAAGCTTTCTCATCTTCAAAAAGAGATTCCAGCGCTGCTCCCCGTTCTCTGAGAAGTGTTTTCGTAACTTTATTTTTAAGGCCGTTCGATCGCTGTCTTCCCTTCTTCCATGGCATCTGCCTTCAATATAACACAGCCTTTTGTAGTCGAATTGTTAGTGACTTATTCTTCTCGCCAATTTCAGATTTGTAGACCTGTGAAATAAATGTGGTTCTAAATTTGTCGCTCTGACCTGGCGGGTCTAATTTATTTTCCACATAGTACATTTTTTATATATATATTTTTAGACAGGAGAACGAATGCAAAGAGTTGCCTGGCTTTTATTCTCTTGCGATCAGCGGTTTAAAAAACAGTTAAGAAAATGTTTATGCACATTTGTTTACATTTCTGGAACTTATTAATGTAGAATAATATTGTTTCAGAAACGCGCCATAAGTTTTAATGTAACTATTCTGGGAAAATGGGGGGGAAAAAATTAGTCCAATATGAAAATATGTTTTTTTATGCTGCACTAAAACATATTAGGGTCCTGCAAGTGTGGAGAGGGTGACCTCAGTATTCCTCTAGATGTGGATTAATCCATGGGGGGGCTGGGGGGGGGGGGGGGGGGGGGCGGGGCGGGGGGCTGGGAATGGGGTTTGCAGCCCCTGTTGAAAATATGATGTCATCTGAAGTCTATGCAGCCACAGATGAGGGTATGCGTGTGAGGCATAGTTTGAGACTGCTGGAATTTTTTTTTAATTTTATTACTTTTATTATTTTTTAGTTTTACCATTCAAGAAAAAAACGGGGGGATATAAAATGAAATCTCTAACTCAACAACAGTTTATGACACTAGTGTGTGCCCAACAATATGATGTGTAAAGTTGTATGTTTCTATGTGGACCATAGATAGTATAATTTCTTTATTTCCAGTAGTATGCTGCACATGTGTAGTAACTAAATGGCAGCTCCATTCATTTTGCATTTCATGGTTTTCAGTGATGTTGTAACACCTGGACTATAGCTGGAATTCAATCAACATTTTTCCTTAACATGGCCGACAAAGAAATAGTTTTTCTTCACAAATTAATTTTGTTTGTTTAAGAGATTTCCAAAAATCGCTGAACTTGCTCAAATTAAATTAACCAGCACAGTGCATTAAATTAACACTGTGCTTGTGAAGAAAACTGAGGGAAAAAAAGAAACCTTGCTTTTAATTGTTAGTCAATCTTAAGTGGTTACCAGCTTATGTCTGCTTTGGGGAGAAAAAAAAGAGCAATTACAAATTATCTCAAGTCCCTCATCTCTACAGTCTTTCCAAACGTGAGCGCTAGAATTAGTTTCAGGAGACAATGCAGGTATGGTGATTTGCAAAAAAGATTAAAAATGACAAAAGAGCCTGCAGAATTTAACTAAGTTGTCGCATTGTTGGCTTGATGTCAATAAGAAAAAAACTCAGAGGAGCTCCTGTTTCTAATTTCAGTCCAGTAAAACTTTCAAAGGTTTTTTAAAATGAAGTGCATGCGCTGGGTTGAGCACAGGTAGTGTGTGAAGACTGCACCTTTGCCAAGAGTCACAGGGCACACTTGCTTTTATGATCCTCCACAGACAGGATGTGCATACTCTCCTTTATACCGGAGACTATTTTCAAAAGTAATAATCTCTCTTCTCCGTCTGAGCACACAAAAAAAGCCAGGCCGGTGTCATTTAAAATAGATTTTTTAATCAAGTGCGTTCGGGCAAACATTAACCTGAGAGACCACGGATTGAAAAGGCGGGTGGTGAGGGGCGGGTGGGGGGCGGGTGAGAACGTGAATCGTTGGAGTGATTCTCTGGACACGGTATAAGTAGAAAGGATAATGAACGAGATGAGGAGTGTTTGTTCAGGCACTGGCATGTATAGACGGGGTCTTACGGGGAGAGCGCTGCTCGTTTCAGTCAGCACTGGAGCGCAGTGCAAACATCCACCGGTGAGACTGTGAGCACACTCATTTGTGATCGGCTACTCCAAGGGTCTGAGTCAATGTTGACAGACAATGTAAAATGTTGCCTTTTGGGGGGAGATATGGTCTTTGTCTGGGTTGCCAATAAGGGAGATTATTAGCAGGGACAGCATTGCCCACCCCCCACCCACTAAATTCGAGAAGAATTTGTCGAGAATTTGCAAGAAAGCAGACAAATTATAAATGGTATTAAATTAAGATGGAGATGTTCTGTTCCACTCATAGAGGTGGATGATGTTTCAGTTTATCTGTCTTTAATCCATGACCCCCCCCCTTGTTTTCCCCTCTGTAGTCCACCAGTGGAGCCTTGCAGTCAGGGGCCCCACCAGGAGTTTTTGGCCCCCATGAAAAGATCTCACACTGAGCCCCACCACCACAGAAAATCCCATTTTCTAATATTTTTTGATGGCCCTTGAAATCGTCCTAACTTTCCTCCCCTCTCAAACACCACCACTTACACAGTAATTGCCTCAAAGGTGAGTGCATTGTTCTCAGCTGATCCCAAACAGACTGTAGTTGCCCAGTTGACCACAGGGGGCGCTGTGTCATAAAGAGATAATCCTGATCAATCATTGGTGGAACCTCCTCTCTCTCCAGGCAGTTATGGTCTGTTGGCCATGGTCCCCGTTGGCATGGCTACACAGTAGCAATGTCCAGCGTTAAATCAACTCTAACAGAAAACATATGAGTCCAATTGGGCTGGGACCTTTTACTGTGTAGGATTCAATAGGGGATGGGTTGCATCACTGAACACAGGACCTTTGCTTTTAGGAGTAGGAGACACTGATGGCCATTTATCAAAGCACGTTTTTTGACATTCCCTGTTTTATTTTTATTTTTTTTATACAGTTTTTCAGCGCGTTCAACCGAAATCAAAGGCCGTTCAATCTGACACAAATTATTTGTTTGATGTCATCCCCTGCTGCTGTAACCCAAAATGCCACGCTACCAAACAAACACACGCGTACGTTGTAGCCCTAGGCGATAAATCAAGTTGATTTATAGTTTACGGGGCGACCGGCAGAATCACGTAATCCAGATCTGCTGTCAGCGCGGCTGGAGGTGGCGGTGCAGAGGTTAACTGTGTCTGGAACGCCTGGAACCGGGGCGGATTGTTTTATCGACGGAGCGGAGCGGAGCGGGAAGGTCTTCCTCTCGCTCTCTTCGCGGGTTCAGCCGGTTTTCTTGTCGTTTGTCTCTGCCCATTCGAGGAGGGCGGTGCCCTGACCTTCAGGCCGGGGAGAGGGGATGACGAGGGACGGCGCGCTTTGACCTTTGACCTTTGACATCCGGCAGGCTAAACGGCTCGTTCCACAGGCAGTGGCGGGTCAGGGGACCGAGGAGGCTGTACCTGGGAGACGCTTACCTGTGCAGCTAAAGTTTTGCCAGGGCAGTTCTGGGGTCCTGGATGCCAGTGGGATAATCAGTCCATGCCCCAACAACGATCACAGAGCTGTGCCCTAAAACATAGCAACTAACAAGAATAAAGAGAAGTGTGACACTCTCACATGGAAAGTGTATCTCAAGCGTATTGGACAGAATACCTGATGTTTCGGTCTACGCGCTTTCATCACATGAACAACAAGCGAAGAGGTGAAGACAGATGGGTAGGCACAGGTAATGTCAACAATGGGCATAGGGAGGAGATAACATTACTTGGAAGTTGAATAAACAGTTTGCACAACTGACCACTTCTGCTTTCAATGTGGTTATCATCCCTCTGGAGGTGTTCTGGGCACGGCCACCGAGGAGGAGACCCAGGGGCAGACCTAGAACACGCTGGAGGGTTTATATCCAAAGGCTGGCCTGGGATTGCTTAGGGATCCACCAGGATGAGTGGGCGGAAGTCGCTGGGGGAGAGGGACGTCTGGGCTGCTCTGCTTGCCCCGTTGCCACCGCGACCCTGGCCTGCGCTAAGTGATTAGGAAATGGATGTATGGATGTATGGATGTGTGGATGTATGGGTGTATGGGTGTATGGGTGTATGGGTGTATGGATGTATGGATGTATGGGTGTATGGGTGTATGGATGTATGGATGTATGGGTGTATGGGTGTATGGATGTATGGGTGTATGGATGTATGGATGTATGGGTGTATGGATGTATGGGTGTATGGGTGTATGGATGTATGGATGTATGGGTGTATGGGGGTATGGGTGTATGGATGTATGGGTGTATGGATGTATGGATGTATGGGTGTATGGGTTTATGGATGTATGGGTGTATGGATGTATGGATGTATGGGTGTATGGGTTTATGGATGTATGGGTGTATGGATGTATGGATGTATGGATGTATGGGTTTATGGATGTATGGGTGTATGGATGTATGGATGTATGGATTTATGGGTGTATGGGTGTATGGATGTATGGGTGTATGGATGTATGGGGGTATGGGTGTATGGATGTATGGATGTATGGATGTATGGGTTTATGGATGTATGGGTGTATGGATGTATGGATGTATGGATGTATGGGTGTATGGATGTATGGATGGATGTATGGGTGTATGGATGTATGGATGTATGGATGTATGGATTTATGGGTGTATGGGTGTATGGATGTATGAGTGTATGGATGTATAGATGTATGGGTGTATGGATGTATGGGTGTATGGATGTATGGATGTATGGACGTTGTTGTCCCTGTCACCGCAGCTGAAGTCCTCTGACCCGGCTGACATAACCCAGTGGCGTGGGAAAACACGGAGGACCTTCTCTGGCTGTTTACTGTACGCTGTATCGGGCCAGGATGGGGTGGCCTCACCAAGGTTTACAGTCTAACTGCAAAACAGGACGGCGCTGATTAATGGAGTGCTGTGAGGGAGGTCAGTTCGGCTGCGACGGAGACAGTGTCAACAACGGTGTGTGTGTGTGTGTGTGTGCACGTGTATGTGTGTATGTATGTGTGTGGTGTATGTGTGTGTGTGTGTGTGTGTGTGTGTGTGAGTATATGTATGTTTGTGCGTGTGTGTATATAGGTTTGTGCGTGTGTGACCATACTAATGTATGGTCATGTGTTTATCTCTGAGCATGTGTGAGTGTGTGTGCATTCGTGCATGCATGTGTATATGTGTCTGTGATGCATTATTATATTTGTGCACCTTCATCCTTGTCTATTCTTTTTTCTGTGCACATTTACATGTGTGTGGCTGCATGTGTGTTGGGCGAGTGTATTTATGGTGCAGGCACGCGTGCATTTGTGTGTCCCTTCGAAACGACTGTGGTTTATTATTTACTTGTGAGTACCAGACACAGTCATTAGAGAGGGATCTTTCTGGATGGACAGCACGTTATGTTCCACTTCAACTTTCCAGCCGAGATAATCTGTCTGCCCCCTTCCCGCCCTCCCTGCCCCCGTCCCAGCCACCCCCCCCCCCCTCCACCAGTCCCCCTGCCCCCCTCCTCTCTGCCCAGACAGAACCAGTTCATAAAATAATTCATGTTTCCATCATCTGAGACTGAGTGACACCTTTACGACACATATGTTCCTTTTGTGTCTTATCCCCCTGCCCCCTTTTTTTCCAAACAGCGACTGGGGTGGGGGGAGGGGGGGGGGGGGGGGGGGGCGTCAGACGTAAATGGGGCAGAGGGCAGCCTGAACATCCTGCTTTCACCCCGACTCTGGTCGTACGGACGGGCGGGGTGGGGGGGGGGGGGGGTGCTTCCAGGAACAACCCTTCTTAGACATTTTTAAATTTTAACATTTCCTCAAACACCTCTGCTGAACCCCCTTGCTCCCCCCCCCCCCCCCCCCCCCACCTCTCCTCTGTAATATGAGGTACATGTTGACCCCAGACGGGTGGAAGGCCTGTTTTTGTCTTATAAATTATCTCCTTTTAACCTTTTGCATTTGCGGTTTGCAGATCTATTGTTGGCTGGGCAGTCCACGTGACTCTGAAGTGTGAACTTGAGCACGACCACATTTACAGGTCATAGGCAGAAGGGGGAGATTACTAAATTGTACAGTTCGACTGAGTTTGGGGATTAGGAGGACAAGTGTCCCGCTGCAAATGGAAAAGCCAATAAAATTCTGAGTCATGCTGTAATTTCCCACAGTAAAGTTGGAGCGAATGGCCACATCACAGATAGCGAAGCTTTTACATGTTGAGCAGAGGGCCTCCAGTGAAATAATTTACAGGTGTGAACCATAAAAGAGATTACCCTAAGGTGATTGTTTAACCCTTTGTGAGGTGCAGGTGATGTCCTGACTATGAGAGGTGTGGAGAACTCAAGATAATTTTATATATGTTTTTTCTTTTTTTTTTTAATACTTTTGTTTCAATATTTAAGTGAAACTTCTTTAAATCCGAGTGATCGGATTGGCTAATAATAAAACAGGAAGTAGTTCCCGGAGGACAGGTGATTTCGGCGCTGTTGTTTCCGCTGTTTGCCAGACCTGCAGTGTCATGTGACCCTCCAGAGGAAAAGACGCTGAAATCCTTCAGACGCAAAAAGAGAGACGAGGGAGGCGGTGGTGCCTAGATCTTCAAAAGGAACGCCGAAATAAAAAAATAATAATAGGAAAAAGATGAGGCCCAAGCTTTAAGCGGCTAGACTGAGCACACATCAGGCCACAGTGTCCCGGGTGAAAGCAAGAAAGAGGTCGAAGGGGGAGGAGGGTGGAGCTGGGGGAGGGGCATGTTTATGTAAGTGTGCTCCCTGCACAAGGCCCTGGAGGTTTTTATCTGCCCCCCCAGCCCCCCACCCCCCCACCCCCCCTCCGTCCTGCATGGAACACCACTCAGCTGGCGGGGTCACAGAGTGCGCGACTCTCCACGGTATGAGGGCAGTTAGCGGGAGGAAGTGAACTCACTGCGCCGTCTCTCTCTCTCCTTCCCTCCCTCACTCTCTCTCTCTCTCCTTCCCTCTCTCTCTCTCTCTCTCTCTCTCTTTCCCTCTCTCTCCCTCCCTCCCTCTCTCTCTCTCTCCTTCTCTCTCGCTCTCTCTCTCTCTCCTTCCCTCTCTCTCTCCTTCCCTCTCGCTCTCTCTCTCTTTCCCTCTCTCTCTCCTTCCCTCCCTCACTCTCTCTCTCTCTCCCTTTCCCTCTCTCTCTCTCTCTCCTTCCCTCTCTCTCTCTCTCTCTCTCCCTTTCCCTCTCTCCCTCCATGTCTCTCTCTTTCCCTCTCTCTCTTTCTCCGTCTCTCTGCCTCTTTCTCTGCCCCTCCCTCTCCGCGAGACTGCCACTCTCCTCCTCCATCAGAATGTACAGTGCACTGCTGTTTTTTTTTGTTTATTTTTTTTTGTTTTGTTTTTGTTTCTTTTTTGTTCTTTTGTTCTTTGTTCAGTGGAACTCAGTAAGTGATAATTTGAGGTTTGTTCCTTTGGGTGATGTTCCTTCTGACCCCCTTCGTTTCCACGCTCCTGTTCCAGTTGTTCTGAAACATGGGGGGTAGATGACACGTGGTATTTTCATTCCAACATTCTCACTGTAAAAAATACGTAACTTGTAATCACGAGAAGGGGACGATTCTTTGTTTTTAGGTGAGGGAGTCTTCACTACAAACCCCCCCATGCAGTTAAAAGGAAGAACACACACACACACACTCACACACACGCACACACACACACAGATATACATGCACACACACTACACACCCCCCCCCCCACACACACACACACACACACATACACACACACCTCACACACACTCACACACGCACACACACACACACACACCCAAACACACACACACACACACACACACACTCAAACACACACACACACGCGGCGCTCTCCCTCTCTGAGTTTAATGTGTCTGCGATGTTGCACAGCCCCTGGGGGGGGTGGGGGGGGGGGGACCGCTCTGTTTATTTTCTGTGGCTAAATCCACACGCTGGTCAGAGAGGGGGTCAGTGCCGGGCCAGGCTGTACTTCTCCCCAGACCTGTTATTCATCCCTGTCATTCGACAGGCCCCCGTCACCAGGGGAAGGGGCCCCCGATTCACCCCCCCCCCCCCCACCCCCACCCCGGGCCAGGCTCACTGCGAGGGTCAGCCCCAAACAGGACACACGGCAACGGGACAGACAGATCCTCAGGGGTAGACGCCAAAGATTTCACTGGGGGATCCCTCGCAACCATCCCAAACGGGACTGTGTCTGTCTCTCCCTCTCTCTCTCCCTCTCTCTCTCTCTATCTCTCTCTCTCTCTCTCTCTCCCTCTCTCTCTCCCTCTCTCTCTCTCTATCTCTCTCTCTCTCTCTCTCTCTCCCTCTCTCCCTCTCTCTCTCCCTCTCTCTGTCTCTCGTTCCTTATGAATGGATCTATAACCTGATAGATCCCCCCATCCGTAGTGAGGGCCACTCTGGTGTCAGAGCCCACGGTGGGAGGTGTCCCTTGTTTAATTGCTGTTTGAGATGGGGAGACACTCACACAAACACACACACACACAAACATACACACATACACACAAACATACATACACACACACACACACACACACGTCGACGGCTTCATCTTCTCAGCCAGGCCTCTGGAGCGCGTGACTGAAGCACCATTAGGGTCGGCTCGCATGCGATCCAGACGAGACCCGCTAATCCGCCATGAAATTACATTTAAAACTTGGACTGTGGTTCTTTTCACCACCGCTCTTTCTCTTTCCCAGATACAGCCATGACAAGGACTTCAGTGTATATGTGCATGTGTGTGTGTGTGTATGTGTGTGTGTGTGTATTCGTATGTCAAGGCCCAAAGGCCCCAAAGGTTGCTATTTTGTGTAACCTGAAAAAAGTGACTGAAAAAAGCCATCATTCAGAATAGCAAAGAGGTCAGAGGTCAAATGTGGCTCTAATAAACTGGCACAACTTTCGTAGTGAACACTGTATTAATATGTACATGTACATATATGAAACAACATGGACATAACCAGAACAAGAAACAGCGACCAAAGACAGACTAAGACACAAAATACCGTTCTCCCCTCTGACGCATTTCACACAGCTGAGGGAAGTTTGTTCTTTTTCTATTAGTTCTTGAAAAAGTTGGCTGCAAATATGAGACATTTATTTATTAGTTGTTTTGTTTTTCCTAAATCTTCGCGCTGCGGATGCTGTTGCTGTGATTTACGTTTATTGTGCTTGAGGAGGCAAAACGCATCCACATTCGTGACGCCAAAGTCTTATAAATTTGAGACACACACACAAAAAAAACACATCAGTTGCTCTTCGAAGCATCTTCATTCAATTATATACACAAACAAGAAACCAGGAAAATCGGGTATAGATAATGGATGGATGGATGGACAAAAACAAGTGTATAAGAAATAATTATTTTGCAATATTTTCCTTTCAGAATGAGAGAACATTAAAGGATACATCACTGGCCAGATCAGGTGAGTTTCTGCTTCTCTTTTATTTTTCTTCTTTTTTTTTGTTTGACAAAACACCCAGCTAAACAGAGAATCCTCAATGTTTCTAAATCTTCTTATTTTATTGCAAGCATTTGTTTCAACAAGAACCTTCTTGCATACGCAAACACACACATACACACACACACCACATGCATACACACACAAACACGCAGAAGACATACAGACATGTGAGTGTGTGTGTATGTGCAAGCGTGCATGCTTGCATGCCTGTGTGCATGCATGTGTGTGTGTGTGTGTGTGTGTGTGTGTGCCTGCTCAAAAAGGTTCTAACTTATTTGTGAGTCCAGTTTTTTGCAGCATACCTCAACAAAAGGCGTGCATTCTGATTGAATCTAATATGCTTTTTTTTGTGTAACACACAGGGGAGAGAGGAGGGGGGGCATTCTTAAATAAGTTTGGGGAGCACAGAAAAAGGGGGTGCGATGGCCTGCCAGGCTTTTGGTTCCCTAACAATGTGCCCCTCAGTTCCCCCTGTGTTCGGGCAGGACAAAGGGGCTCCTCTCCCAGACAGGGGGGTCGGGGGGGTCAGTCTGGACCTCTGGACATCTCAAATGCTAATTCTGGGCCCGTGTCATGTGATGTGGACACAGTGTGATCCCCCCCCACCACCCAACCCGCACCACCCTCTCCCCCAGCCCCTGAGAAAGAAAAAATGGGGGAAGGATGGGGGGCTGGGGTTTGGAGGGGTTAAAGTCCCCCCCCCCCCACAACAGGGAGGGGGAGAGGGTGGCTGCGGGGAGGGCTTAAAGTTTCAGATCATGAAATTAGGTCGTCCACTTTTTTAAAAATCCTTTCGCAGCAACTCCTCTAAAGATCAGTGTCTGTTTACACCAACGCAGCGCCGCACTTTGGTTTCCGTCGTTAAAAGGGTCATTATCGTTTGAAAATGTGCATGTAGGATAAGGCTGCCCCGTGCCCGGGCCTGTCCCTTAGCTGAAGAGATGACACAGCGATGAGCACTGCCCGTCCCTGAGCCCCGCCTCCTGATGTCGTCTCACAGCGCAGTCTATTTTTAAAAATAAATAAAAAAATAAAAAATCTAATTGCAAGGTAAAAGTACACCGCCGGTCCCCCTGACCTCAGGTACGAGCGCGCTGAGATTTAATTTATGCAAATGAGGCT
>NC_049202.1:4177682-4182682 GCF_013347855.1 Anguilla anguilla
AACTGGCCTATGGATCAAAATGGACATACCAATAAATGCTATCAATTAATTTCCTTTTTCGGTTTGTCAGAATGGCCATCAACCACAACGGACCTCAAACCAGTCTCAAACCAGACATTGACATTTATTTCCAGCACTACCTCAACTGAAAAGTTCTCCTGTTCAGTTTTTGTCTGTTAAATGCAAATTTAGCTCGCTACATACAAATATTTTGCAAAAAAAAAGAACCATTTTTTGTCGTTTCACTACAAGCCCACAAAATGACATAATTTAGAATGTTAGAATACCTTGCAGTTGATAAAGTAAACTCCCACAGGACAGACTTTAAAAAAAATTATTCTCTTTTATTTAAATTTTAAAAGAATTTCCCAAGACCGATGAGACCAATAGATACTAAATGGACATTTCGTAATTCCTTCTCGGTTTTTTTTTTTTCTTGCTCTCAGGACACCGCTGAGATTAAAAAGAGGAGTCTGCAAGGGGGAGCAGAAATGTCCTTTTTTTATCCCGGCTTAATTTCTCCTCCTTCAGAAAACGAGACGAGCGGAAGGTCTCGAATATCAGAAACCGCTCTTTGCACCCGTGCAAATCTCAATTAAGTTTCAAATCAAATCAAGTTTTCTCTCTTAATTAGAAAAAAAAAAGAAAGAAATAAAGAAAGAAAGAAAAAGAAGGACTTTTATGTGACAGCATGCGACGAGGATAAGTGTTTCCAACAGTACGGTATAATTGCAGAGTGACTTCTCTGGCCATTTCACCACTAAACCATTCGACAGAAGTAATATTCTGTGTGTGAGAACTATTTATGAATCTGGCAGCCATTAGTGACAAACTCATACTTTTTTTAAAAATGGAGGAAAATCAACTCCATCTGGAAACATTACAAAACTTTAGAGGAGCAAAAAAAAAGAAAAAAGAAAAGAAAAGACATTTCTTGTGCCCATGAATTTCTCAGCGAGCACACCGAGATTCCGACGCCAAGGTTTGACAAACAGGTTTCGATTTGGAAGCGTAAAAAATATAGATGTCAGTTGACTGTCAGCATGCGTGTGTGGTATTCATCTTCGGCCCGAAAAGTACTGAGAAATTTCCAGGATACGTGGAACCAAGTGCACGGGACCTATCGGGGGAAAAAACAACTTTTCCCGTCCAAACTTAAGGTGATCGGATCTCAAATCGCTGGTCCTCGAGGGCCGTGCTGGTTTTCCAGCCTCCCTTTACCTGGGGGGTCAGGTGTGAAGATAGTCTGGCCAATCAGAAGCACCGGTAGAAAAGAAAATAGGGCACCAAAAACGGAGGCTGTCCACGGAACACGGGAACTTGCCTGGACTTTGTTATTTGGTGTTGTTTTTTTTTTTTTTCAAACAAATGAACGATTTGATTTACACTTACTAAGAAGTTGTTCTAGAAGTGAGGGGACTTTAAACAGAATACCAGCGAAGGCTTCATTGTCTTTTTTTTCTCTACGCTACTACATTCCTTCATTTGTTGTTCTGTTCTTTTTTGTTTCAGTCGCCCACCCTTGTGCTTCTTCGTTTTTTTTCTTCTGTTCCCATCCTTTCCTCTGCTGGGACCTGAAGCAGCATCGTTGCCTAGCAGTGACATCTGCTGGGAAGCAGAGGGGCAATGTCCTTACCAAATTCTCCACCCCACCCCCCACCAACTATTCAGTTAACCCCCGACCTGCCAGAGTGCGGCCTACGTTAGCAGAGGGTGCTGCTGAGGCTCCTCCCCCCTTACCCCCTCATCCCCTCAGTGCCCGCCCCCCATCCCAAACACAGACACGTTCAGCACTCTCCACCCTGAAGGGGGGTCTCTAGACGCCTAGGGACTTATTTGGGGTCCCCTCCATGATGGCCACACTTATTTATTTTATATTTTAGTTAACTATTTTAACTGATAACAGATTTAAGGACAAAAAAATATCCTGAGTGATGAGCTTATTTTATTCACCATGTAGATTTTTCTCCGTAGTTTTTAAATGTGCATGTGTGTGTGTGTGTATGTGCGCACGCATGTACTGTATGTATTGTGTGTGCATTGCTGTTATATGTGCGTTGGATAGCGTCCACAACACACCACACGCAGAACAATAACAGTGCCAATTATAATCAAACCTTTTTTTACCAAGGTAAGATGAGGCATGCAAAGCATCATCTCTCTGCTAATTGTCTTATGCGCTGGTCATGGATAAGCTGTCACTTAATTGCATTTCACATAGAAACCACGCGCAACTGTTATCATCACGTGCTGCACAATGCAAAAGAATGTGATTCACCTTAATTGCGGTAGTTGATAATGAGACTGATTTTCGAACTGATTTTGTATTGAGGGTGGAACATTGGAAGAGTGAGTAGAGCTGTTGCATAACACCAAGAAGGTTCACATCCCAGTCGAGGGCCTTTCTGTGTGGAGTTCGTATGTTCCGCCCCAGGTCTCCCCGTGGGCTTCCTCTAGGTACTCCAGTTTCCTCCCACAGTCCCTTGAGGTACGAACGCGTGAGTGAATGGTGTGTGGGAATGCCCTGTGATGGACTGGTGACCTGTCCAGGGTGCATTGTTTCCTTTCACCCAATGCATGCTGGGATAGGTTCTAGCCAACACTCCCTGATCAGGAGTTAGCAGCTTTTGGATGGATGGATGGATGGATGGATGAATGGAGAACATGGTCTTGACTGCTTTGATGAACAGTGTAGCAATCCTTTCTTTGGCTGCTATGAAAATGGAGCCATTTGGGAAATTGGTACAGTAGCTGCCATATTTTCACAATCTTCCCCCGCAACAATCAATAAATAATACGGCAAATGCTATTGGATGAGGAGTTCGAGGGAAAAGCGAATGAATCAAAAGCCATAATTCTCATGAACACAGTCAAAAAAATTCATTAAGAGCGACAGCAGCGAAATTATGGAAATAGGAAATCAATCAGGTGATTATTAAGCCAGTGCATCGCGATGAAAGCCGTCTCTCGGTATAAGTGAGAGTGAAAAGATAACAAACCAGTTTAATTCAGTCAATCAATACAATTTGCGTGATTTCAAAACACATTCAAAGGCACTGTTCAAATCAACCTTTCCAGTATCAACGAAACATTGTGTCTCTGTTACACGGTAGGTATGACTCAGATAGAGGACTTTTCAATCTGCAGTGTTTACCTCTGCATCTCTGAAGACATTAGTAGCTGGACAGACGCGAGGCGTGAGAAGCATAGTAGAGCTGCTCCACGGACTGATTGATTATGAAAAATCAAATATGAGTGAACATGTACGTACACACACATACACACACACAGACACACATGCTCATATGCACAGACTGTACAGTACACACATGCAGACACGCATGCATGAACACATGTACAGACGGATGTATGCATTCGCACACACGCATGGATACATACACCCCTCACACACACACACACAAGCATGCATGCACACACACATATGCTCAGAAATACATAGATATACGCATACATGCGTGTGTGTGTGTGTGTGTGTGTGTGTGTGTGTGTGTGTGTGTGTGTGAGTGTGTGTGTGTGTGTGTGTGTGTGTGTGTGTGTGAGTGTGTGTGTGTGTGTGTGTGTGTGTGTGTGTGTGTGTGTGTGTGTGAGCAGGTACAGCGCTCCCCAGATCCCCAGCCTCGCGCCGCGGCTCCTGTTGCCGTGGTATCCCGGCGACTGCCCGCCCCGGAGCCGCAGATTTGATCTTTGCAAAGGCGAACATCTGTCGGCTGTCACCGCGGGAAGATTGATGACGGGCGAGGGAACGGAGCGGGGGCGCTGGGGGGGGGGGGGGGGGGTGAAGAGAGAGGGAGAGAGGAGGGGGGTTGGGGGTGGCACAAAGGGGGGGGGGGGGTTGGCGGAGGGTGGCGCGGTAAGTGGCGGTTATGCCACAGTAATACCGGTGGCAGCGGGGAGCTGGGGGGGGAGCGATAAGGGGGAACGACTCCACCCCAGCTGGGGGGGGTAATTGAACCAGGGCCGATGGCGATAACACAGCCTGTGATCACCGGGACCGGGGCGGGGGGCGGGGGGCGGGGGGGGGGGGAGTCTGGGGTCCAGACAGGGAGGGGGGCATGGCGGTGGCGGGGTAAGGGGGTGGGGGGAACAGAGACCCAATTGCACACCCCTTACACATTGTCCTGGCATTTACAACAGAGCGTCATGGTGATGAACAGAAAAGTTATGACAACCCAAAATAATAATAATAATAAAATGTACCCTCACCAAAATGTGCACAAGTTGAGCTGGAAATAACATAATCATTATGATATCTCTACAATATTTATAATCAAGCTATGGTTTTGTATGTAATATACTAACCCTAACCCTTAAGCACATTTCCCTGGATCCAATCAACATTTGTCCTTTAACTTTGATTTACAATTAAAGGCAAATCTGCGTTTTTATCGATGGCTTTAACTCGCCCGTCTGAGATGAGGAAGAATTGTGTGTTTACGTCAACGTGAAAGTTAAGGAATGGCCGATGTGTTTGATTGGATAAAACAGCGAGAGACACCAAGAGATGCGACTATTAAATCAGAAGAAAATTTAAAAACCCTCTTTGACTATAAACCAACCCGAGCCCAGCGAAACAGATCATATTTCACAGTATTGTGGTGCTGCGGGTTGATTGGTTGGCGGCCCTCCTAGACTGCCTTATTTTGGGGAAGCGAAAATAAGGAAGTAGACAAATTGAACCAGGATTGAGAATAATAAACCCTGTCGTATTATACGCCATTTTTTAAGCGTAGTGAATAATTCAGACCTCTGTGTGTAACTGCACAGGAACAGAGAGGAGGCAGTGACCCCACCCAGCTCAAGCTCATTTCCCTCCAGTCTCCCGGCTGCAAGGTATAAACCCACCGTCAGGATCATTCCCGCACATAAAACACACAAAATCAAGCTCAGAGACCTGTCTGCCTGTTTTATTTTTTTTATTTTTAAAACGTGGCTCCCCTTCGTCCCAGAGTTGACGTTTTTAACCGAACTTCAGAAAGAAA
>NC_049202.1:4185182-4280182 GCF_013347855.1 Anguilla anguilla
GGAGCTGGCCCGCTCTTCCGTTAAAAAAAGAACGACGTTCCCGCAACCTCACGCTGAAACCAGGCCGGCCGGAACTCGCCAACGACGCCATTCTGGCTCAAAGCACCCGCTCAGTAGCCCCCCCCACAAATGCGCGTTCTGACAGCACGTCATGAATATTTCATGTTTGCTGTTATGCATACACAGTAAAAAATATTTTTTTGTGTCATTTCAACTCCAGAAACATTGACATGTGAGTCCAACAGGGATCACGGGTTCTCTATCGGATCTCTATTTAAAGCTTTCTACCGTATATTATATCAGATTAATAAATGTACACACTGATACAGGAAGACAGAGCACATGCGTAAACACCCGCGTGCCAACAGCCCTCTGATGTGGCAGAGGTAGTCAAACTCAACGACATGTCCAAACGGCGATCAATTATGACCGACGATTGCCGGAAAGTTCAGCGGAGAGGCCTGCCAAGATGGCGGGTGCCGTGGCAAGCCGCCAGTGGGCACGCGTGCAACACCTGTTACCGCTGGAAACAGGCCCGCCCGACTGCCTTCCGCACAGCAACAACGGCGGACAGAAATCAGTGCAGACGAGAGATAAATGTGCTATTATACTGTATATATACACGTGTGTGTGTGTCTGTATGACCGGCTGTGTGTGTGTGTGTGTGTGTCTGTATGACCGGCTGTGTGTGTGTGTGTGTGTGTGTGTGTGTGTGTGTGTTTGAGTTGCCAGATTCTGGTCGGAGGTCGGCACTGCCGGGTTCAGATCCACCGCAGGTCCGGCCCGGAGAACGGGAATGTCCAGTTTTCAAATTATTTCTGCAGGTCTGCTTTGTGGTCCCAGCCAGATGAGATAATATCTGGTCTGAGTACAGTAAGTGATTGAGAGAGAATGTCCATAAACTTTGGTTATTAAAATAAAAATAACGGACTGGTCTTATAATGCAATACTCTTTTTGTATATAACCGTGATCAGCGAATGCTTCTGTTCGCCAGTGAGTTTTGCTATGTGCTGGGGGGGGGGGGGGGGCGGGGTGGGTGTGGGTGGGGTTGCATCCAAGCGGAAGTTGGTGACATGTCACACACCACATGACTTTTCGCACCGACAAAGGGCTGACTTCCCTGAGCAGATGCCATCAAAGAGAAGCCACAGGCACTGAGGGAAAAGGTCACGACTGATCCGCACAGCGCGCTTTTAATTTCCCGCATGCAAAAAAAGAAAAAAAAACGGTGTACTTTTTTATGGTGTTTTTCAGCTGCTGCTAACAGGCGCTGACTGCAGACTGCACAGCCTAACCTTTCGTACACTGTCTGCACCAGCGAACCAGGCGCGGCCGCCTAAGTTCTGATCTTAGTCGGGGTTAAGCCGGATTCTCACCAATGACCCTCGGGTCGAAATGTAAACATTTCCATGTGCGAAGGATGTCATTTTTGCAACACTATGCGTGTTTCGGTGGCCGATTATGTTCATGTGGGCACAGCTTCAGACAATACGGTTTTACTGGTTTTTTTTGGTTTTTTTTTAAGATGGGGGCATAAATGATTGTAGAACTGCCCAGGGAGGGAGAGGATTGGTCTTCTTGTCGCTCATCTGAGACCAATCCGCCCCCCAACCCCCGCCCCCCCCGCGGGGTCCCTTTCGTTTTACGCTCGCGTTTCGTTTCCCAAACCTGCAGTGCGCTCTCGACTGGGGGCCAGCTGGACGTACTGTAGACGGAATGTTCCGGAACCATCCCGGCGAGTCTTCGGGCCGTACGTTACCCTCCCCGTCCCGTCCCGGCTGGGGGATGTCCTTGGTCGCCACTCCCAGAGACGCCGAGCGAGGGACTCGTGTGTTTCCAAAACGCACACCAGCCCAAAGCCCAGAGCAGAGCACACATCCCGTCATCAAGAACTTTTTTACGGCACAAAATGGCGGCACAGTGCACCGACACAGCTTCTTACGATGACGACAAAAAAAAAAGTTAAAAATGGTCACGCCGAAGTTGCTTTTATGTTTTTACTTATGTAAAGAGGCAGCTTATTAAATATTACTCACTGTATAGAAAATCCTATCCCTTAAAAAAAAAAATCTGTCAACTGTATAGTTTTAAGTTAATTGCAAGCTTAAAAATGAAAGGCAGTGGACTATTGAGCCATTTAATTGACTGGCCCATCGACTCATTGTAGATTTTTTGAAAATCAGCATTAATAGGTGATAAAAGAAGAAAAGACACAAAGGCTAGTCAAAAAGAAGAAGGTCATCTTGTGTCACACTGAAATACTGTCGGGGAATCTGCACATAATAAAAAATAATTAAAGAAGAGTTGGAGAGAATGCTAATGGCTATCACAGCCATCTAATTCATTATTCAGATTTTTGCATAGAACGGACGATTTGTTAATTAGAGCCTTTAAACCAATTACTATTCCGATAGGCCACGTTTTAACCAATTTAAGACTATGAAAGCGTAGAGATAAAGTACTGTCATTTTAAATGCAGGTGTTGGTTGTGTGGCTTTTAAATGTGATGTCCATGTGAGTTAGGGTTTCCTTGTAGCAGTAGCTTATGTAGCCTTTTTGGCTAATCTTTGACTGTGGATAGGCTAACTCATTATAGCAATGCAGTGAACAATCCTCACAATTATTGTTTCATTTTTCCTCAAAAAAAAAAACTTGTCCAATGAATGAGCGTTAAAGCAATGACTATTGGGACCTGTCTCTGCAAAGTTTGAATCAAATTAATGTGAATCTGCAAGGGAATAATGCGCCTTTGTCCAAATTGCGATCTGGCTGACAGATTTCAAAGTGAAGTTGGATTTTGTTTTGTTTTTTTCAAAAACAAAAGGGAGTAAAAAAAAAAATTTTTTTTCTGGTTTCTTCCACATGATGCACCACCAAGATAGACAAAGAGGTACAAGACGAGCACAAAGAATTGGGTTTTTCGGCTCTCTCTCCAGCTTCACAGAGCTGGTATCGCGCCCGCTGTTATCTGACGGCATGCGAACACAGCGAGAGTCTCGTCTGGAGCTTTACCACAGTGTGAGTCCGTCCTCAGGAAAAGTGCAGGTTTGTAAAAAAAAAAAAAAAATTGGACAAGTTGGACTATGCCTCTTTTAAAGGGATAGTTTACTTTCTGGGTTCTTTTTTTAAAAATATGTACCAGTTCCGGTTTTAGTGTATGTATTTTGATTGGATCAAGATGTTTGTGTGTGCATTTCAGATACTTTACAGAAGATTCTAATGACCATGTGACTGTAAAAGAATTGATATACTGTACAGTAGGGGCAGTAGTTTAAATAAAGAAAACACACTTCAAGTCCAAATCAGTTTGACCATTTGAAAGCATACGGGTTGCTGTCATGGACTTATACTCTAAAATTCTCATTGTGCACCTCCAGCGTATGTCTAGGGAGGGGTATCTCAGTGACACCCAGGGCTGCTGCCTCTCTCCCTCTCCTTTCTCTCTTGTTTCTCCCCCTGCTGTGCGGGAGAAGAATAGCACCATTCATCTTCTCCCTGCCACCCCCCCCACCGCATGCCCCCCCCCCCCCATCCTCAGGTGGAAAGACTACAGACAGGTGAGGATGCTCACACATCTTCGCCCCATCGAACACCCTTTTGACACTACCACTCTTTGCCTTTGAGGTGGCACGTACGAATGTACATACTGTACATATACTGTACATTCATGCTTCACATACGTGTGTGTGTGTGTGTGCGTGTGGTATTTAAATAAGTGGTGAGTTTTCGTTTTACGTTCAGATAGCGGACTGGGAGACGCAGCGGGTCTGTAAGAGTCACACCGCCTCAGAATCACAGATGGTCCATATTTTCATATATGATCAGCCCATAGGTATCAGATACGAGCACAGACCCGGCAGCCGGTAGCTCACGCTCCTGTTCCTTTGTTCCACGGGAGAGACACCTCTGTGGGACAGCGTCGCTCCACAGCGATCCGTGTGCTTCCTCCTCCTCCTCCTCCTCTTCCTCCTCCTCCTCCTTCTCCACCGCGGCACCTTCATTTATTTATTTATTTATTTATTCAGTTTCAAATCTTTGTTTAATGTGCAAAGGTGGAGGAAGAAAAAAAAAAACTTTGCCTCCTCTCTGTCAACTTGCGTTCTTTGGTTTTTTTTTTTTTTCCAAGCATCTTTTTTTTTTTTACTGGTTCCTTGCTTTCATTCTCCCCCCTCTCCCTCTCTCTCTCTCTCACTCTATCTTTCTCTTTCTCTCTCTCTCTCACTCCTTTCTTCTCCATCTGCTGCTGGACGCTGAGACGTTGTGCCTGCCACAATTGTCTTGTAATACCCCCCCCACCCCCCCACCCCACCCTCCCATTTTTTTCTCAGCGCGATATTGAAAATGTTTGGACCCCTCTGCTTTTAAAGATGTTTATACCCCCCCTCCCCACCATAACCCCCCCCACCCCCACCCCCACCCCCCACCCCCATCTGTCATAATACAAGGTGATGCCTGGATTGATGGACACCCCGCCACGGTGCGATGCAGAACCGAAGGCGCGGTTCGGAGGACGGGTCCCGGTGGCACATGAAAGTCGCTTCCCTCGTGCGCCGCACACAGGGATTTTAAAAGCACGGCCCCCGATTCTGTGCCACCTGTTCCCGCTTCGTCTCGACCTAACCCTAACCCTAACCCTAACCCAACGCACTGCGTTCCTCTCCTCCGCAGAATGGGGTCAAAGGTCAAACACACAAAGTATTTAAAAAAAACGTTTTTCTGCGTTTAACGTTAAGCACATTTCTCATAGGTTTGTAAAGGCCTTTTGAAATGCGGCTACTTTGAATGCAGGGGTATTGCAATTCAGGAGTTCCGTCATAATAAAAATAAAAAATAAAAACATTTGAATTTGTTTTATAATACTGTAAAAAAGCCTGGTAATTCATGTTATTTTCATGAAAATACTTGAAAAATTTTATCAAAGAATTTCAAATGTATCTGATATTTTTGAGTTTTTTTTGAGACAGTATTTAAATACTTGAGAAAAAAACATGAACACTTTTTTCTGTGCTCTATTTGAAAATACTTGAAAAGAAAACGCTTTAAATAATTTTAAAGATGCAAATTAAATTATAAATATTCCCATACACTTATATTTATCACAGCCCTGATACAAGGCTCTGGTATTTGTTTACATATCCGACAAAAAAAAAACTGTCAGAAGAAAGAAAAAAGTTCCTGTCATTTGAACCCCAAGCACCACTCCACCCGCCCCCCCCCCACCCCCCAAATAAAATATTCATGGTCACGATGATCTGATAGTGTTGTGCGGCCGGGGGGGAACCAGCGTATGTTTTGGTCCCGCCCCTGTTCCCCCGAGCCGTGCTCGTACGCTGGGTTCATATCTCCCATTTCCTGTCTCCATCGTCCGCCGGCAGGATGTCACACGCGCTCGCGCTCGGTACGCACGCTGAAGCTGTAGCTGTGATTCGCCGTTACGATCCTCACAGTGAGCCTCGCTCCCACAAACGACTGTCTTAGGGGTGTACCGTGCTTCCCCTCTCTGCAGGAGCCACGGCCGCCCAAACACATGACACATACTCCCCATTTCAGTGATTAAATCGGCCATTGACTGAAATGATTCTCCTAGTTGTCGTACGTACGCATATTATTTCCGGCATTACCACGAAGCCCCCCCCCCCCCATCCACCCCATCCCTCACCGACCAATCCACCCCTGCTATTGCCGACAGAATCCGAACGCTCGTAGACCTGCTGCTAAGCGCTTTGAAAACATTTCATCATCGGATACACAAACCGTTTTAGACAGAAAAATTTGCACGGAAATGTATTTTTGATGACTTGCTGCTATATTGTTTTTTTTTTTCCTCTCCCTCTCTCCTTGCTGAGACTGTCAACCACTGTTGAGCAGAAAGTGTCTGCGTGTCTGTCTGTTTGTATGTGTGTGTGTGTGTGTGTCTGCGTGTGCGTGTGCGTGTGCGTGTGTGTGTTTGTGTGTTTGTTTGCATGCATGTGTAATTGTGTGTGCGTGTGTGATACAATACTGTCTGAGATCACTTAACAGCACTTAGGCATATATGCAAACTACGGGTTTCATTAAACTGCCCGGATTATGAGGAGAGGAGTGGAGGAATGAAAAAAAGAGGATGTCATTGAGTTGAGAGCTGGGCTAATCATTTAACAAGTCCCTCCGCTGCTTTTGTGCCGAGCCTCTTTCTTAAGCCTCTGATTTAAGAATTTAGAGCGATCGTGTAAAAAACGGTACCCCGCGCGCTAAGCTATCCGCGGAAACCTCTCCAGCGCCCCCTCCCAGAAGAGCAGCTATTAGCGGGTTGAGCACGCGGGCTCAGTCATGCTCCTCGCCCGTCCCCGGCTCCCCCCCGCTCCGGGGGGTGGGGGGGGGGGGGGGGGGGGGAGAAGAGGAGAGGAGGAGAAGAGGATGAGGAGGAGGAGGAGGAGGAGGCGCGCTGGGCCTGGGCTTCTCCCGAATTAGGTCCTGCTGGACGGTGAGCGGGAAGCGGCCTGTCGGAGTCGCGGCCCTCCCTGGGCGTGTTGCCGTGGGAGACGCGCTCGCTGACGTACAGGACCGCGGAGTCACATTTCCGCCATGTTTTCCTGCTCTCGCTAAAAACGCCAGATTAACATCCAATCAACATTCGCCCTTAACTTTGACTCATAATTGAATCTAAGCCTTTATCATGTTTATTTGTTGCTTTTTTTTTTTTTTTTTTTTTTTTTTTTTTTTTTTTTTATGAATGCAGGTTGGTGAATTCACCAATCACCCAAATGGGGCTAATTTTTGCATTTATTTTCATGCAGAATTTAAGGAAAAATGCTGATTGAATGAAGGTCCCAAACAGGCATTTGCGGGGGTGGGTAGTGGGATCGAACGATTAAATGCCGGACCAGAACAAGCAGACAGGCTGTTAGCTCCTGTACCTGCGAGTCACACTACGTTGAGTCGTGCGAAGAAAGCTACTCTGGTGGATCGGAGAAGTTTTATCTCCAGAAGGAATGAGCTCTGTTAAACTTTAAAAGAGGATTTAATCTACCCAGAATTCCTGAATATTCAAAGCCCCTGATAAATGCAATAAAAAGTGCATCCACAAAGCCGTTGATAAATCCAAAGTGTAATATTTAAAAAAAACTCTCGTTCTCTGAGCGAAAAGTATAATGCAGTGTTACAGGTAATTAATGTAAGTCGCTAAGTAGTATTCCGGGTCCATTGTAGTTCAAATGTTATCCCTCTTCTCTGTCATGTCAGCGAACAATGTGCTGTCATTTTTATGCTGTTCCAAAGAATAAAGCGCTCTCACAAAAGATGTTCCTGGGCATTCATCGCAAAAACTCAAGCACAGAATGGAAAAAAAAAACGACTGTACTGTGAATGCATGCAGATTAATTCGCGATATCTTTTAACGAGCCTGTGTAAGAGCTTTGAGAACCTCGCATGAAAAAAAAAATGCGCAAAAATGCTGGCCGCTGGAAGATCATTGCTAAAGATGGTGAGAGATTTAAGTACTGATACCTTAAGTGAATACAGCATTTTCAGGCAGCTGTTCCCCTCATACCAAGACGATGGCATACCTATCCACAAAATCTGAATTTAGTCAATGTAGTCCATTTTATTCTTTTCTTTAAAAAAAAAAAAAAAAAAGCCAAGGAATAATTTTACCTTTACATTTGTGACACTTAAACCCATTTTCCAGCTGTTCCCGTCCCGCAGAAGTTCAGCGCCCGGACGTTATTCGACGTTTTCTCCGGCTCGCTAAACCACTGTGGCCTTGAAAAAAAAAAAAAAAGAATGTTAAAGGGGGGAGGAAGTGATGGAGTCTCACAGGTATATTTCCATTATGACATCAGAGTGCATGCACCGAGTCATTAATCACAGGCCTTCAGCACTAAGAGTCTAGACCAAAAGAAAATAGGTTATCATAATTCACCGCACATGTAACACAGTGCGTTGCATAACGTGTAAGCATTACCTTGCGATCATATATATTTATATAATTTTCAAACACACACAGACACGGAATTATATAACATTGCAGGACTTGCCATCATGCTTAGGGATCTGGCCCAGAAATTTCAAGGATGCAGGTTCTATTGTCAAGGTGGGGCGGTACCGTGGTACACCTGAGAAAGTACTTAACCTGAATGTCTTCAGTGAAACATCCAGCCGTTATAAATGGATTGCATGCAAAGAGAGTGCAAGCTCTGTGCAACCACTCTGAATAAAAGCGACTCCCAAAATATAGTGTACATCGTGGGATTACTGTACAAAGTTTAAAATATTCCCACCTAGCCTTCAGCACACAACATTTATTTCACACTGTGTGGGATTCGGGAAATACGAAAAAAAAAAAAGTAAATTGGACATGAAAATAATGAAAATATTCTGTATGACCCATATTGTAGATCAGGTTGAGTGTATGGAGAATGCTGTGTTCATTTCTCTGTGAGGCACACAACATTACAGACAGTTTGCACAGCCAAGCACGTGATATAAGGACACCGGAAAACTTTCTTTTCTACATAAGGCTTTTAAATTTTTTTAAAAAAAATTCATCAAGGCGGCTTTAAAGTCTTGTGGTAAACAGGATCTCCTGGACACCTTGACACCTTTCTCGCTCACAGCACGGGGCTGCAGTGTAGCGTAATGGCTAAGGAGCTGGTCTTACAGCCTAAAGGTCACAGGTTCGATTCCCGGGTAGGACACTGCCATTGTACCCTTGAGCAAGGTACTTAACCTGTACATACCCAGCTGTATAGATGGATGCAAATATAAAATGCTGTGTAAAAAGCTGTGTACAGTAAGTTGCTCTGGATAAGAGTGTCTGCTAAACGCCTGTAAATGTAATGTACTGTAATGTTAGCACACAGCCTCCGTCAGAGGATAAATATCTCAAATGGAGGAAAAAAAGGAGACCGAAAACGAAAAAAAAGCGGTTTCTGCTTTCTCCTGACGGCAGATGGGTGGGATTGCATTGCAGGCTGCCAGTAAAAACAAGCGGCCCACACACTCTCAACACCCATGCTGAGAGCGAGACGCTTTTCTCCCTCTCCGCCCGCCTCGCCTCGGCGAAAACACTGGTGGCCAAACGCACCCGGGTCCAACTCCACGCGCCGCGCCGTGTCGTACACACCCGGCACTCCCTGGGGGGGGGACGTCTGAAAAAAATAAAATAAAGATAAATAAAGATAAATAAATAAATAAAGAAATACACAGGCCACGCAACGTAGTAAAAGTTTGCAAATGTAGGAATAGAAGTGGTCCAAAACATTTGGTCATGAATATAGCAGGGACCTATATGAAGGCATTAGATGGCATTTGATGGTGTCTTTTCTAGCACCTTTCTCACACATGCACACACACTCACACATATTGCACACACACACACACACACACACACACACAGAGAAACATAATTTCATTCTAGAAATTTTATTTATAGCTGTACCTGTGATCTATAGTAATTCTAAATTTCCCTGCGTAAAATCACACTTATGACTTATGACATTTCAACAAAATAAAAATTATTCATTCCATCAGAGGTGATTGTGATTTTTCTGTAATTGTGTGCCCTAGATTTTAGTATTCTGTTTTAAAATTTAAATCTGATTTTGTTACCTATATAAGCACATTAAAAATGGTTTTAACAATTCATATATTCTTCCATAAAGTAGTATAGAAGTGTCTGCAGTTTTATTTTCAATGTCATTGAAAACTGAATCTTGCTTCTAATGCAATACCAGATTTTTTCTATGCATGATTCATGCAGCATTTTTTTTCACAACTCAGATAATTTAATTTGCTTATTTTTATGACTGCATTTATTGTTCTTAATTATTCATACAATCACTACTAATAAATACACTCGTACAACTTTAGAAATTAGGCACAATTACGAGCCCAGATGGTTCTGAACACGCGCTTCTCATCAGTGCACAGGTTTTGTACTGTACGTTTTTAAGATGCAAGCCCTCAGGTGTAGTGTGCACACTGTATCTCTCTGTAGGTGTGTCCCACCGTCCCCTTGCATCACTGTGGACCTGGAACCATTAATTACTCCCTTCCAGAAGAACTCAACCTACCAAACAGAGCCACACTGTAGGTGCCAATTGCCTGAAATGCCTTCGCAACGGCCTCTGTGAGTTGCATCATGTACAGAGAGACAGCAAGGCCTATCCCAAAAGAGTGTGTATGATCCTGAGGCTAGGCCCTATCTAATCACCTTGCTTTAGGTTTTTCTCGTTTATTTATTAATGTATTTATTATTATTATTATTATTATTATTATTATTATTATTATTATTATTATTATGCTTTGTCAGTGAAGGCTCCTTCTGGAAGTGATAATCAAAGATACCTGAATGCAGACATTTGTTTAATTTTATGCAATTTTATACAATTTCATTGAAAATTGACTCGCTTTTCTGGCTTCGATGATGGGGAAGATGAGGAGGAGTAAGGCGATGTTAATGCTACAGAGGGGAACTTATATTCGTATTAAGAAACGAATCTCACGTGGTAGAGAAATGGCGACATACAAAAAAAAAAAACTTCTTGGCAAGGAGGCCTGCACGCACTGAGAGAGGCACTCCCAAACATTTTAGCTGCCACTCAAATTTCAAGTTCCTCAAAGCGAAGCAAAACAAACGCATACGTTCTGGTTTGACATCAGGTGCTGCTTGGCGAGGTGTTTACCATGCCTAATGTAAACAGCAAAGGCACAAAGACGCGAACGCAACCCCATAATATTTGAACGGGCAATTACCCTGCGTAGGGTAAAGTTAGCATCGCTAAAAACGCACACGTGGTTCGTAGAACAGCTTGGGATCTCAAACAGCTCGGAGCTGTTTGTTTTCTTGTTTCGGCTCCATAGCAACAGCAACAATAAAAAAAAAAAAGTAGAAAAGGGCGATCAACAACATAAATAAATAAATAAATAAATACAAGGTTTCAAGGTTTTTTTTTCTTTCTTTCTTTCTTAAATGAACTCACACAGGGAATTGTGTTTATTTTCAAGGTTCAAAGAACTGAAGGCAAGGGCCTTATCTTGGGGGGGTTCGACTGAGCTCCTGTGGGTGGAGATTCATCGTTCACACCTGGAGTTCACACCTGGAGAGAGAGAGAGAGAGAGAGAGAGAGAGAGAGAAAGGTGGAGAGAGTGAAAGGCAGGAAGAGAGAAACCGATCGATTAATTATGCTCTTTTCCTTTTATTCTTTTATTTTTAGATATCATATTGAGCTTTTCATTAATATTTTTATGCTTCGGCTATGTGACTGTACGATTGTTGTGCCAACAAAGCCGACTGAAATTCCGAACTGAATGGCAAAAATGAAAAGGAAAGTAACAGAATAGAGGGAGGGATGAATAAGAGAGAATAATTCCCAGAGAACGTGTTTTTCTTTACTTTTACTTTTACACAATCCCTTGATGGCACAATATGCTTCTTCTGTACACATTTCAAAACCTTATCAATCAGTTATGGCAAGTTGAAATTTAAAACTATAACATAAATTTTTTTTTGTTTAAATGTATTAAGTCATGAGGTGTTCATTAAAAAGTGATGGGTGAGCAAAAAAGCAAAAAAGCAAAACAAAAAAAAGTGTTCTTATTTTGTGAAAGAAACCGAGTTTTGATATTAGACTTTACACGTTTCTTTTTTGCCTGTTTTTTTAAAACAATGATCCTCCTCCTCGCAGCTCAGTTCTGGCAGTTGTCGCTGCAGTCGTTATGAAGGTTCCCTTTCATTTTTTTTTTCGAGCGGCGGAGTCAAGACACTCGCGATTCCCGTCAGATAATTAGTCGGAGGAGAGCCTTCGCACGCTGGGGGCCCGCTCGCGAGCCTCGTGTTCCCGCCGAAAAACCACGGAGATTACAGAGGGGGCGTCCCGCCCAGGGGGGCCCCCGGCTTTTGTCCCCGCCGCCTCCCACGGCCGGCCCCCTCCTCTGATTACCAGAGTACTGACGGAATAAAAACATCCTCATATTCCTGCATGAATCGAGCGCAGGGCCCTTTTATTTCCTTCAAAGACGGCCGGCAGGTTCATGGGGCTTGCGAGGGCTGTGACTGCGTGTGTGTGTGTGTGTGTGTGTGTGTGTGTACCTGTGTAGGCTATGTGCCTTTGCATAAGTGCGTGTGCCTGTGTGTATTGTGTGTGTGTGTGTGTGTGTGTACCTGTGTAGGCTGTGTTCCTTCGCATATGTATGTGTGTGTGTATATACGTGTATATGCATGTGTGTGTGTGTGTGTGTTTGTTGCATGCACTTTGTGTGTGTATGTGTGTGTGTGTGTGTGTGTGTATATACGTGTATATGCATGTGTGTGTGCTTGTTGCGTGCACTTTGTGTGTGTGTGTGTGTGTATATACGTGTATATTCATGTGTGTGTGTCTGTTCCTTGCACTTTGTGTGTGTGTATATTATATGATACGTGTGAAAATAAGGCAGCTGCTCTGAAAGACAGGACGTTAGTGAAGTTTGTTTGTTTGCCTATTTGCACGCTCACTTCATGTCCCTCCCTGTGTACAAATCAGAACACGTCACCTGACGACGCACGTGGGAGCCCCTTTCTCAGTTACTCCTAATTCCGCTAATCTTTCCACCCATCTGAGCGATGCTCGGTGAAGACTGATCGAGTAGATTTACCCCTCAGCGGTGTGATGTCGCCGGCAGGCCTGACCCCACGTCGTGGCAACAACAGCGCGAGCTACGCGGGATCGCTCGACGACACCAACGCCAAAAAAACGCGGCTAACCGGACAACGGCGTTCATGCGGTCTGATGGCGTCCTATCAGAAGCCAGCAGCGAGGGATTCATCGCGGGAGAGGAGGCGGTCGCCGCGCGAGGGAACGACCCACCGGGCGCGACTTCCTCACGCGTTTGGGGGCTGAGGTAGGTCGACGCGGTCGTCCCGTGACGAAGGGGGATAAGTCATGTTTTCGGGAAGTCGTGCTGACAGCTGGGATGGCCCGACTGTCGGATCCGCCGATGGAGGATTGGGCTCAAACCCAGCCGGCCCGAGCCCGAGCCCGAGCCGGAGCAGCCTGCGTAAGTACCCTTCACGTTTAATCTGATTTGGGTCCGGGGTGCGCGTGATTACTGTCCCTGTGCTGTCTGCTGAAGTTAAATAACTCCCTTTGTTACACACCTTTTCCCTATTTCCCTGCTTAGTGAGGACCTTATTTTTACACTCCTCATTCCCTGCCGACTTTCCTTTAATATCGGAGGTACCTGTGAGGACACACCTGCGTTTTCCACCAAGGGAGCTGACCATGACAATAAAATAAAAAAATAAAAAAATAAATAAATAAATTAGTTTTACTCAGAATGCTTTTTTGTCATAACTTTTCGTAGCATTTCATAGCAAGGGAGAATCTAAAAATGTATGACTCATAAATCATAACTTTATGAACCTGATCCCATCTATTTTACTCACATAAGTATAATTCAGCATTATAGCAATCCAATGTATCAGGGTTTTAAAAGAACAGTGGTAAAAATAGTGTTAGTGTGTATGTGCATGAGTGTGCGTGCATGTGTGTATGCATGTGTGTGAACATGTGTATGGGCGTGTGCATGTGTGTATGTGTGTGTATGTGCATGTGCGTGCGTGTGTGTGTGTGTGTGTGCACGTGTGTGTCTTAAGCAGTTGCACTGCTACACAGTGTGTTTCCTGGGAGCAGTGCTGTGGCCATTCCCTCAGTTCCTCCTCTGATGTCCTGCTGAATGTCTTCAGGCTGCAGGACACAGTTCAGACTCACAGCAATACAACAATCTGCTCAAGGCATTTGTGTTCAAAAGATTCAATTAGAAAGAAATAATTACCAAAAGATATTATGGGCAGTCTACATACACTGTTTGAATTTATACTTTCTTTTCATCAGGCTTAATAATAGAATGTTTCTTTAATTAACCCCAAAAATAAAAATGCCCTGGCTGAACAAAAGTTTGTTTGATGTGCAAAAAAAAAAAAAACTGTCGTTTTTTAAAAAATCTAACAAATATTTTTTTCACTCTCCTTTTCCCTTTTCTCTCTGCAGGAGATAAAGACAATTCAATTTAGATACCGACCTCGGTCGCCACGGTAAACGCCGGAGCTGCGGGCTCAAATCCAGAACAATGCAATTCCTTTTGTGTTTCGGCTTCAGGACGCTGTAGAGGACTCACCCACGGTGTCTCCTCCATACGGAGCTTCCTGCTGGGGCTGTGGTTTAGGAAATGCAATGATGTAATGATCAGGCTCCACCTTGTAGGACCACATGCTGGCGAATTCAGATGCCCTGCGTAAAGATTCCATGTGGAGAATGAACTACATCAGAAACAGAATTAGGTGTACCACGTCTGTTCTAAAATACCCCCCTCCCCCAACACACACACACACACAAACACCATTCATACATACGCATATGTAACCACACCCTCATCTATGAACGTGTATACTTGTCACAAACGTACTCAACAAAGGTTCAAAATGACTTTGTGCAGCCTTTTTTCCTCTTAATTTTGGTTTTCCTAAAATGTTCAAATGCTAAAGCTACGTTTTAATATCGGTTCTGAAACCCGCTTGGCAATCCTCTACCTGATATCACAGGACATCGTATTACCATTCACCTACTGTTGCGTTTTCCACCGAGCTTGAAGGGGGAAACACTTCAGATGGCCAGTGCTTCTAGGTTCCGTGTTCATTAGCTAATTAAAACTTTGGCGCCGGGTACACGGGTGAAACGCCGAGCTTCTTCACGAGCTGCGGTACGCGAGGAACGGTGATTAATTAAGTTTTGAAGCATCGCGAACCCTCTGAGTCGCAGGCCGCCGGGACAGCCTCGACGCGGCCCCTTTTGTTCCACCGCAATAGGAGCTCCTCAGAGGCAGAAGGAGGTTCTTCTGTCCGTACATTGGAGTGCGCGCGCTCTTAAGCCTTATCATCTGCTCCTTGCGCGCGGACAGCTGACTCCGCTCTCCAAGCGCACTTTGTTAAAAAACCAATGTTCTCTTTTCTCAAGCCGTACATTTTGGTACCTTTTTTTTTTTTTCTTCTTCTTCTTCTTCTTTCTTTTTCAGTTTTGTCCACGGGTTTCTTCTTCAGGCCGGATGAACTCTCTCTGGGGTCTCGTGTGACGTCTCATTTCTGAGCCCTAATGGCGGGTTGTTTCATTGTACACAGGTTATTATTTCTGTAGTCAAGACTTCATTCAGAAAGACAAAGTCCAGAATACTGCACAGAAACTATTTTTGCATAGTTTCAAATTATTATAATTATTAATTATTATTATTATTATTATTATTATTATATAAAAATACAGGTCACTTCTTTATAATAATGATAACAATTATTATTATTATTATTATTATTATTATTATTATTATTATTATTATTATTATATTAAAAAGACAGGTAGCTTCTTATTATCTTCTGATAAATTCTGATTTTAAAAAATTCCAAATGATAATGAGGAATCACAAAGACACAACAGACACAACAGCCCCCGTGCAACTGTTTGTTGAAACGCAAACACAATCAGATTGAACCGACAGTTGGAGCGAGGAAGACGAGTATGGCTCGTTAGCCGGTGAACAGCCTTCGTCGCTGCGGTGTTTTCGTTTCCTCCGGCAGAGCTGGCACGCCCCACGCTAAACACAAGGACCGCATTTCCCCGTAGAAACCGCGCTCGGGAATCGTGGAAAGCAGGAAAAAAATTAACACGTTGCATTTTCTGTCCAAATAGAGAACAGAGAGGGTTTTCTCTTCAATCCAGAGAGCCGCAGTATTTCTCTAAAAAAAGAGGAGGGCGTGCAATTAAATCGTTCTTTTATGGCAAACAAAATATATGATTAGACGTTACAAGCAGAACATGATACACACTACGCATATACTGTATACATACATACTTGCAATACAGTTTTAAAAAACTTAAGGTAGATAAGATTTCACTCAATTTAATTACCCCTCCGTCTTGGTTTTTATTCGATATTCAATGTTTGCTACAAAATCGTATCAGAAAAGAACATTTAAAAAAAACAACTGATCAGATGAATTTGCAGACAAGCAAAGGCTGAAATAAAAAGAACCTTAAACTCTTGCAATGAGGCTGAGGAGTCCTGCTCTGGGAAGATTTACTGCCGGAAGACTTTTGACGGCTTGTCTCATCTCTTACCTCTAACTTATTCATCAACAGTTATTTTGCTAATTAAGCACTACTTTATAATTGGTTACTTTACAGTTGTCAGAAGGTGACATTTGCAAATGGAATACCACTCACACCTTATTATCTGTATAATTACTAAAAGAAATCTTTTGCAAAAAAGAAATGTGTGTGTGTGTGTGTGCGTGCATGCATGCACGCGTGTGCGTGTGTGTGTTGTGGGGTAGAGGGGGGCCACACCCGCCATCTTAAAATTGGTACATTGTCAAAAAATGTTTTTTAAAACATCCTTCATTGCACAAAAAAAACTGTCTGGGTCTAACAAAGACTTAGAATGAAACATTTGGAACTAATGTCAAAAATTCGCTGAAAGTGAACTGTCCCTTTAAAGGTTCCCGAACACTCGAACATCAAATTCCTTCGACACTCCCCATGAGTGAATGCCATCACTTATGTCCACTGGAACACCCCCCTTCATGGTGTTCTCTAACAGACCACCTCCGCTCGCCCGGCAAGGCTTCGACAATAATATCATTTCGCGACACAGCTTGTCCTGTGATCTCCAGCATGAACCTTCCCCCTCTTTATTTTGGGTTAGGAGAGGGGCCCTGCAAGTCATAAACACCTTGTGGCTTCAACTTCAACACTTGCGCTTGAAACGTGTTGTCGAGCGAGTTCACACGCACACGCTACTGTCTACATACACTGTGTATCGCTGAGTGCAAGCGTAATATTTTCTACTTGAATAGTGCGGGAAGTTAAGGTTAAGCACTTGAAGGAGACACTAAAAAGCTATTGTTAACTGTTAACTGTTTAAAACCTGGAGGCTACATGCCACTGTTCCATATTTATTTATTCATTTATTTTGGTAATGTTCATACATCGCTTTTAAAAAAGGAATGTATGTTGAAGCAGTACATGAGGATTGTTTTTTTTTTTTTTTACCATGCTATCGAATAAGGTATCGAGAAGCATGAAATTTCACTGGTATTGTTATTGACTACCAAAATTTTGTGTATCGTGGCCTAATCCTACATCGCAGTGTCTTGAATGCAAATAGACGTACATTTTATCCCCAGTATGGAGGAACGCTGTGATGCCTGGCCTTTTTGAAAGGGCATCAGGTTATGAAAGTATATTTCACTTTCAGTGTTTTTGCAGGGCTAAATTTACCCAGATTGTGTGAATACAAACACACCTTCACAACTCCATCATCCTCCAAAATTATGCATATCCATATTTGGAATGATGGTGTCTTTTGCAAGTACAAGAAACTGTTTTATGCTTGTGTCACATTTCACAGTTTTTATCTTCAAAGTTTTATTTTACTATTTTTTTTTCTTTTGGTGATACATCATTAAAACAACATTATATATGCACGCTGTGGACAATGGTGCATTTGAGCAGGCGTCAGTGTTTTCACGCTTAATCTTAAACTTAAATTCAAACCTGAAATGAACGGTGAAACGTAACTGGCCACATTAAATCGGAAATCGGAAATTTTGGCAGGAGGCCACTCGGACATAACAAGAGGGCGCGGCAGGGCTCTTGTAACCATATTTAGAAAAACGCCTGTATATAACGTTGTATATATATACTGTATACTGTCTGAAGCCTGAAAATATATATACTGTGCCAATATTCATCTCACAGAAAGATACATGTTCAGGGGCTGTTATCTCACACTTGGCTTTCTCTCCAATCCCAGCTCCTTTCAGGAGGGATGTGTGCTGCGTGAGGCACGTTCGTCATCCCACCTTTCTCTCTCTCTCTCTCTCTCTCTCTCTTTCTCTCTCTCTGCTGTGTATCCCTCCTTTCCCCCCAACCCCCCCCCCCCCACCCTCCCCCCCCATGTACTTGAATAAAAGGTGAAAATGAAATGTTACAGCTGTCATTTGATGTTCTAACGGAGGTGCTACCGTTCCATCGGGAGTGTGTGAACTAAAGGGCGGGGGGGGGGTATGAGGGCAACAATCCGGCAGGGCCGTGTGGAATGGGGGGGGGGGGGGGCGGGGGGGGTTGGGAGGGGATCAGGGGTCTCCGTGCCCTTTTTGACTTGGCCCACTTGGGTCTCTCTCTCAGCATTCATAATCAGAGGTGCTCTCCCCACCTCTCATCAACTAATTAGTTCAGCGGCAACAGGGGGGGAGGAGAAAAAAAAAAGCTTTCCTCCCTTCAAAGATTAACCCGTGAAGCTGCAAGATCACAAATATGTGATTAGAACGTTCGTGACTGAACTGTTCTAGTGCTGATGTCACAATCACTGCCGGGCGCTGAAAGCGGTGGAGTTCTAGAACACCGGCATAGAATGTTGGGAGAAAAAAAAACATTCCAAAAAAAATAAACCTACTCTTCAAAGGGTTAAGGGTCACGTGGATTCCTGCTCCTAACTCCCAGCATTGAGAAATTGACTGCGTCAAAGATGAAGGCACACCATCACCAAGCACAATCTAACCACCAAGCAGCAGCATCCTAATGCGTGAAATTATACGAGAATAACGCACTGCCAATCGAGCCGATGCCACATTTCCCGATTGCTGTTTCGCTGAGCCACCAAGGGTTCAGCGGCGCAATTAAAACAGGTGCCACAGGTGATCACAGAGCCCCGCCCCACCCGTGGAGAAAATGTCCGACGGCCCTGGCTGTTGCCGCTAGCCCTTCTGCTGCCAGGCGGTAGCCGGCAGCGCCCCAGCCGTCGGCCGTCTCTGCAAATAGCAGACGTTACGAGTCGGAAAGGTCGCCGTGGGGTCGCGCTCCGCAAATAACTGCCGGCGGGGGCGGGGGCGGGGGCGGGGGGGGGGGGGGGTCAGGCCCCCTCTCTCCGGGCGAGAGTTTGGAGTTCAGCGCCGGCGTGTCCAGCGACGTGTCCCCCGGTACAGTGCGGGGAAAGAATGTACACGTGAGAGGGGTGAGAGAGGGCGCAGAGTCCCCCCGCCGGGTCGCCTTACATTAGCGCTACAAGCTGCCATGTGAGGTGGGGGCGGGGGGGGGGGGTGGGCACCATGGCCTCATTACTGTCAGCTCCAGGGCTGGCACTGCCCCCTGCTGCTTTCGGCTCAACCCCTCCATGGCCCCTCTGTCCCCGACCTCCCCCCACCCCCCCTCGTTTTTGCTATCTACCTCTAGCCTTCTGCTACAGTCTAAGCAGCACTGGCCATCCCAGTAGGCACACATGCGTCGCCACGACGTCCGCACGATGTCATCGAATTTATCGGTAAGACATAGTATTTAGCATGTTTTCTCTCTGGCCCTCTGTTGCCGGGACGACGCCGTTCGATGCATCGAGCAGGGGCGCCGTGGCGACGTGGGGCCAGTGAGCAAACGTTCTAAATGCTATGTCTTACAAATTCATTTGATGACATCGTGCGGACGTCATGGCGACATATGTGCACTAACAGGGGTGGCTGTACGTGACCTCCCAGCTAGCGTGTCCAGCACACGCGTGCAGCCCGTGTAACAGTGAAATACTCAGAACCCGGGCCCTGCTCTGACACAGGCGTGTTCGGCCACACGTGAAAGGGGCCCAGCGGCGTGATGCGTCCGTTCCTCCGCGCACACATCAGACGCTAATAAACAGAAATATGCCGCATGCCATACAGCACTCACAAACACACACACACACACGTACACACGCACACACACACACCACAATGTGACAGCTGCTCCCAGTCTCTGCCTTCAGACAGTCTCGTGGGTTAAGCTCTGTGTTTGGGATAATGGAAGCGATGTAGAAACAGGGGAAGCCCCCGGGCTGCAGTGGCGCTACAGGACACTTCGCACCCACCAGAGCTACGACGAGTAACCGCGTTTAAATTATTTTAGAAAAACGTGGACAGAGAGACGTGAGCCCCTGCTGCCCCCGGCCCCCCATCCCATCCCTCCACACCCCACTCCACCCCCACCCCAGACCATATGCGGCTCTGACCAAGCCCCGGAATTTCAAGTAAAAAAAAAAAAAAACACGAGGTCCTGAACTCTGACCCTCAGACACATAACAAAGCGCGCTTCCACCGGGCTGCCAGACACACGGCTATCAGCCAGGAGGCCCCCAGAGGGTCCCCCAGACGCCGCCGCCTTTATCGCCCCCCAGGACAAATATCGAGACAGCAATATTTTCCGCTCGAGCGCCCCGAGCATCGCGCGCTACTCCTGAGTGAGCGAGCGAGCAAGAGGGGGAGATAGAGAGAGAGGGAGAGATAGAGAGAGAGAGACAGAGAGAGAGAGTGAGAGAGGGGGACTGGAGCCTAGAGTGTCTGTTGACTGATTATTTTAATTTACAGCCCCGATGTAAATCTAAATGAACTGACATCGGGGGCCGGGGAGATGGACAGAATACAATCACCCGGGTGAGAGATAGGCAGGGGGGGGGGGGTATGGGGGGGGCGAATGCTTCTCCGGCGGTGTGAATTGAAGCATCACCGCGAGTAACCTTGGCAACACCGCACGGAATAGGTACTGCGCGGGGTATCGTAATGGTTTGTGTTGCCCTTTTTTTTTGGGGGGGGGACTTGGGGGGACAGGGGATGGGGGCCAGGGGAGGGGGGGGGGGAGGGGGAGTGATTGGGAGGCATCTTCGCTGATGTGGAAATGTCACCTTAGAAAAACAACGTCCAAAGGCACATCGAAATCTGCTCATTTCTCACTCGCCTCAAAGCGAAAGCTAAAACAAATGTTGTTGTTTTGTTAGTTTTTTTCAGTGTTTATTGTGTCTCTGTGTGCTGATAAATTACTTTTTCCAATGACTTTAAGCCTGTTATTTTTATGAGGATAATTATGGTTATTATTATTGTTATTATTATTATTATTAGTAGAAGTACTAGTACAAGACTTTAAAGATCGTATTTATTAAAATCAATCAAAATCAATTTAAAATCAATTATTATTTTAATCCTTCCCCCGCGATTTCTATAGCTGCAGTACATTGGGTGAAAAACGTGAAAAGCTATTGTCTAATAAGAGAGGGGGCCATAGCATGTGATAATTAGCCTCTGCTGGGGTCGGGGGTCGGGGGTCGGGGGGGACGGGGGGGAAGGCGGGCGGGGGGGGGGGGGGGGTCGCGGTGGGGGGGTCGCGGTGCGGCGTTCGAGGCCCCGGGCAGCGCTCTACCTGGCCGCCCCCCTCCCGCACACAGGCCTTTATTTAGGGGCTACGGGAGCAGCCCGTTTTCAGGTCTAACAGCCCGCCATTTACCGAGCCCTGGGTGGTTGACCGGAATCTTCCAGGGGAACTGACCCCGATAGTTTGGCCTAATTCTCCCCCCTGCACCCGCCCCCCTGCACACCCCCACCCCCCCACCACCATTGCCTTCCAGCTCTCACTCCCACCTTCCGCCCTTTCCACCCCTCCACTGTTTTAAAAAGAATCACAGAGCACGGCAAGAACCTCCATTGCACTATTGCACTGGGCCCAATCTATTTATAAAGCCATTCATCTTGGCGGGAGAAAAAAAAAAAGACAAACCAAACAGGACTGGGTAGGGGGGGGGGGGGGGGGGGGGGGGGGGGCTGGTTGGGGGTTGTGGGGGGGGGGGCAGTTTGGCAGTGTCATGTAAACTTCAAGGCTCTGTGCTGGCCGTTTTTTCTCCCTCTCTCTCTTTCTTTTCCATACACACCAGCCTCTCAGGCACTTTTCCAATAATCTACTCACGGAGGACTTATCCACACTTGAGAAGTGCACCTTCCATGTGCTTCCTGTCTGTACGCCCGAGAACCAGACCGTTCCACTGGGTCCAGAAAGGAAAGCTGGAATGACCCACCTTTGCGTTCGGCCAGTAGAAGGCCAGAAGGTGAAGCGGAGCGTGAGCAGCTTGGCGACGCTGTGCAGCTCCATAGCAACGGCGGACGGTGCAGTGGGCTGAACGGTCGCGGTGGCACGAGCCGGGGAAGCTAAGGAGGTACCGTGTGGTCTGCCCAGCACATGCTGTGCCGTGTCGAGGGGGGTCCGGCGTGGCGGTCCAGAACCACTGGCTCCGGGATCCTCGTCATCGTGCTAGCGTGCTAGCGAGCTAAATGCACGCCCCGTGCTTGTCAATCAGACCTTAACCTACATTAACTCACTGAAATGAACTGGTGTTCCCCCGAGAGTCCTGAGCATAGAGGCAGTTAGGTGTGTGTGTGTGTGTGAGAAAGAGTGTGTGAGTGTGTGTGTGTGTGTGCGTTCGCATGCGTGTATGTGTGTGTGCGTGTGTGTGTGTGTGTGTGTGTGTGTGTGCGCGTGTGTGCGTTCACATGCGTGTATGTGTGTGTGCGTGTGTGTGTGTGTGAGATTCTGGTGGAAAGTATGGTACACTGCCACCTTCTTTCAGGGGCTTTTGACACACTTTTGCACACAGTGAGCTCCCTCTCACAGGAAGAGGTGGCCTGTGCACTGCCATGCTGTTAACGTTAATTTTTTTAAAACTTCTTTTATATTTTGCTTGCTCATGTAAGTGAAAGGGGTGGGGGTATGGTGGGGTATGGTGGGGTGGCAGGGGGCGAGGCAGGACCAGGGGGTTACAGAATTAGAGAACACCGAAGATCTCTGCGGGTGAGACACTGCGGAATGTTAGCATGTGTACAGTATGTGCGCCTCTACTGACCTGTACCCCCTCCTCCCCCCCCCCCCGCCACAGTACAGCTGAATGTCTGTACATGTGGTGCATGTGTGTCAGGCTATAAATGCCCCCCCTCCACCCCCACCCTGTTCACATGTCCTGTCCGCACCGCTACATATGTGTCCTGGATATTTTTTGCTGTGTAATTCGAAGACATTTCACATGTTGACAAGACAAACTGCGGTCAGGGGAGGACAGTCCTCGTCGGGTTGGGGGGGGGTTGGGTGGGGGGGGGCTTGGGGAATGTACCGGCCAAGGCCACTGGGTGCAGAGGCTTCTGGGGGGGGGGGTGGTGTCTACGGCAGCAAAAAATCATCGAATGCAGCTGACGCTACAGAAAGCTGAAACTAACTCGCTGTAATCAAGGACAGCGACAACGGTTCACTTCAGTGAATTTCTTTTTTTCTTCTTTTTTATGTTTTTGCAGACCCAATTTTCTTATTTTCAACAAGGTGCGTTAGTCAAACTGAAATGTTAATTCAGATAATGATTTACTTTTTTGTTGACATGACAGGGCCCAAGCTCTTCACCGGAAGGAGAAGCCCCTCTCCCATTTTCTCAATTTCCCTTGACCACAGCTAGCGTGAACAGTCACCAGTGTTACCATAGAGTATGTTAAAAAAAATGATGCTTGGTTGAGGAATTAGACGATGTGCTAGTGAGGACTTGGACCATGTACTAGTGAAGACTGAGACCATGTACTAGTGAAGACTGAGACCATGTACTAGTGAAGACTGAGACCATGTTCTAGTGAAGACTGAGACCATGTACTAGTGAAGACTGAGACCATGTACTAGTGAAGACTGAGACCATGTACTAGTGAAGACTGAGACCATGTTCTAGTGAAGACTGAGACCATGTACTAGTGAAGACTGAGACCATGTACTAGTGAAGACTGAGACCATGTTCTAGTGAAGACTGAGACCATGTTCTAGTGAAGACTGAAAACATTTTCTAGTGAAGACTTAATGTTCTAGTGAAGACTGAGACCATATTCTAGTGCAGACTTAATGTTCTAGTGAAGACTGAGACCATATTCTAGTGCAGACTTAATGTTCTAGTGAATATTTAGTCCATGTTCTAATGAAGACTGAGACCATGTTCCAGTTCATTTTGTTTCCTGTAGGGAACGTGAGTGTCTGGTCTTAATCACAAGAATTGTATCATCTAATATGCGAAAACCTACACTACAAGAGTCATTCAATGAAAGTAAAATAAGTTAAATTTTGGAATATATTTTCACTGTCAAAAAAATTATAAGAAAGTTTTTGGATTATGTCAAAAAAAAAATTATTTCAATACTTAAACTGTTTTTTTTTGCCACTTCTCAAGAGGCTAGACAAATGAGCCCAAAGGAGTTTTGGTCTGTCCAAGTCGATACGGACCACATGCACTGAGTTAAAAGTATTCCTCCGAGTTCTTTTTACCCAGAACACTTCACTGTGTAAATGAAAGCCAGCTCCACTTAGCCACATTATTATAAACTTTCTGGTTTTTTTTTGACATAGCTAGGTCAGAGGATCTAACATGTTAAACTGCCAAACTTTTTGTTATTTATTTACATATCTTTAAAATTATGTTTAACATTCCCCCATAAGAACATGGACAAAGACAGAGCATGGAAATGGACAATAATACAAAGATCTTCGAGCCTTTTCTTTCTTTTTTCTTCTATAAATAAACTTAAAATAATAGTGGAAATAATGCATAATTTGCTTGAAATAAACAGAACATGTACAAAAATAAATCAATAAAGCAGAGGAAAGAAGCAGGTCTGAGTGATCCTGGGGGTTGTCCTTTTACTCAGTAGGTCAGTTGCAATTCAATTCTTCTCATCAATATGCTTTATTTATTTATTATCAAACATCTGTGCCACTTGCAGGATTCTATGGTAAATTTCGTAATCTTGTGAGCAGTGCAGTGTCTGGATTCTATGGTATGGTTCACAATCAGGTGAGCCATACAGTTTGAACTCTGGGCCTTCAGATCTTGTGTTTCATACTGGGAAAATGAATTCCATATGGATGCTTGGAAAATGCTTTCATATAAATCGCTTTGTTTAGTTATTTTTTTTGAAACATTTGTGCATTAAAAAGTTTTGATTAAACATTCAGAAATTCAAATTGAATTATATATGGTATAATGGGAGAATCATATGAACTACACAATTATACAATATCCAAAATAGCAATTTAGCAAAATGGAAGCATTGTTTTTTTTTTTTAAGTCAAGCCAAAATATTTCTGTCCATTAAAATTATAAACATCTGCAAACATGACTACTTCACAGTGCATCTGTCGGCGAAAGATTTAAATGGTAAAAAAAGAAAAAAGAAAATGGTTGCTTTCCACTGTTGGCAACACCGAAGACACAGATAACCCCGCTTCCTGTCTTCTTTCACAGAGGAGGAAGTGGGTGAGCAGGAAAAATCAATGAAAAACAATAGTCTTTCTTCAATAGCTGGAGAGCTTCTGAGAGGAAGGAAGAAAAACGCACAAGTGTAGCAGGACATTTTGGGTCAGACAGAAATCAATTTCAGTGGGTGAATCTACACGGGAAATAAAGACTTACTGTAGACATACTGTAACGGCAAAAAAAAAAAAAAACCCTGACTTGTTCTTTTGTCATTCGCATTACGTTCTTTGGTTTTTACCTCGAATGTCTGGAGAAAAGACTATTTTGGTTACTGAAAACATTCTCGCTTCTTTTATTTCATTTAAAAACTTCATATTGATCCTTTGATTAAACAAACGAGCATATGCAATCAATGTACTCTGTAATTCTATCTGTCTGCTCGGAGACTGCACTTCAAACTGCTTCTGTAATTTTTTACTTCCATTGCTTGGTATGGACGGCAGACTTCCTTCAATCCCACACACACACACACACACACACACACACACGCAAGCACACACACACACACACACACACACGCACACACACACACGCACACACACACACACGCACACACACTCCACACACGCACACACACAAGCCCAATGTCATAACTGCCCTGCTTACCAGCTGTCTGTGATTTCAAGCCAGAACACTTCCTCCGGGATGTCAAATGATCTTTGGAGCCTATATGTTCAGAAAATAAATAACTTTGTTTTGTCTGGCAGCTCAGAATAAAACTTTGTTTTAATTTCCCCATTGTTTTTCTGTTGTCTGCATATGTTAAGCGTTTGTAATATCCTTGCTGTATCCTGAAAGTAATTCCCTGAAATCTCTTGCAGGATTTTGCTCATCACTGCTACATTAATTTCAAGGGTGGTGTGTGGCAGGGTGAGGGAATTGTGGGCTCTTACTAAACTGTGGTGTTCTACTGCCTTTCGTTTTTCACCATAGTGCTGTGTCGGTATACGAGCGTATATGAGTTCCTGTCTGCTCAGCCATGTGTTTGACTTCATTTCGTGTAATTAAGCGATGAGTTTTTCCAGATCTATAGCCTTGTATTCAGTGCTCCGCCAACCACCCCCTCCACCCTACCCCCTATGGGCATGTTCCCTGACACACTCTTACCTGCATGCACACACACACACACACACACGTTTACCCATATATGCGCTCACAGGCACATATTTTCTCACATATATGCACACACACACACCTGTGACCTCATACACACTGACACGCTATCTTGTGAGCACTCAATGTACACACACACACACACAAATACGCACACACACATATACACACACACACACACATACACAGTAGTATAGGCTACACATATGACCACAGATACAGTATGTCATATGCCAGTAAAAATATGCACACACATACACACACACACACACACTCACAGACACGTACACACACGCACGTGCACACACACACACACACACACACACAAACCTATGAGTACATTTATCAATATTAATGAGAGGGAAAAGACAACAGGGGGTAGATAAATAAAATATCAACAGGCATTTGTTTGGCTTGCTAATACTTTTTTTTAAATCTGCACTAAGCAATGAGCATCTTCTTTCCTTGTGCGGAGGAATTTCATTATTTTGCTTTGAGCTCATGTCAGTGTGGAGCACGGTGCTGAACGCACATTCTGGGAGTGCGTACTAATTTATGTGGCTGTGCGTAAATACGTGCCATGTGTTTCCGTGACGTTTCCCTGGGCGTGTTTGGGATACACCAACCTGGATCCAATCAACGTTTGCCGCTGACTATCGCTTAAAAATAAATACGCGTGTTCGCTCAATCTTCTTAACAGGCACGGTTTCCAGAGTTCATCTCGGTGATTGCTGAACTCATCAAGCCGGGTCAGTGAAGATAAGCCCTGACGCTTTTTACGTCTTTATTTGCGAATCAAAGTCGAGGGCGAATGTTTACTGTATCCCGGCAACGCCATAGTCTCCTCCCGTCGTCCGCGTTTATCGCAATAAATAATAATTAATTAACAGCCCCACTCAGTGACATCAGAACAGATCACTGAGGGGGGGCCGCACACCAAAAGGAGAGGGGAATGGGGGGGGGGGGGGGGGGGGGGGGGGGGGGTTTAGGGGGGCGGCCCAAGTCTACAAACGCCCAAGGGGTGAGGTGAAGGTCATCCCGAACTTTAAACCGAAGATTCCGGGATCGCTTGAGCGTCCTGGACAGGGAGAAACTTTCCACCCAGCAGGGGAGCTTCTGAAATAAATCTCTCGCACTCCTTTCGTCAGATCGTCGGGGGCGACGTGAGCTTTTGCTTTGAATTAGGGCCACGCACACTTTGAACTTGGAAACCGTGGAAACCCGAATGTGCGGGCGGGTCCAACATTTTTTTTGCTTGCCCTGGCAGTGAGACGTCTCCACGCGGTAGAGGAGGCCCTCAGTATTATGGGCTGTTTTGTTTGGACAGCTCATTTAGGACCGGCAGCCCAAGTTCCACTGAATACAGCTTTTCTCTGGCAGCGAGCACTGCAGTGACACCGACCGTTCTCCGTGCTTTAACCCAACAATTAACATTTAAGGGGATTAATCAGTTCCTATTCAAAGTAAAATTTTAATGAGCCTCGATGGCAGGTTCAGCCAGATGTCCCCTCCGTAGGCATCGTGATGCTGCTGTTGGTTTCGATGAATTATTGATGTTTTAATGCTCCACCGGCACCAGTGGATCTCAATCGGCGATAAGCCACGCCTCTCGAACCTGCATGAAAGGGTGTGCAAGGCGGGGTTGTGCGTGTGTGTGTGTGTGTATGTGAGTGTGTGGAGCGTGTATGTGAGTGTGTGTGAGAGAGGGAGCGAGAGAGAGATCATCTCAAACCTACATAAAAGGGTGTGCAAGGCGGGGTTGTGCATGTGTGTGTGCATGTGTGTGCGTGTCTGAGTGTGTGTGTGGAGTGGGGCGTGTATGTGAGTGTGTGTGAGAGAGATAACGAGAGAGAGAGCATCTCAAACCTACGTAAAAGGGTGTGCAAGGTAGAGGTTGTGTGTGTGTGTGTGTGTGCGTGCCTGTGTGTTGTGTGTGGGCGTGCATGTGTGTGAGTGTGTGTGTGTGAGAGAGAGAGAGAGAGAGAGACAGCTGGGTAAAGAAGCTAACAGACAGACTTGCAGACAGACTCGATCAGAAGTGCGTTTGGATATCTGAATCACCTGGCACATGGTCTGTGTGCATGTGTCTGCGTGTGTGCTTGTGTGTGTGTGGGGGGTGGGGATGGGAGAGACAGAGGGAAAGAGAAAGTGAGAAGAGGGGAGAGAGAGAGAAAAAGGGAGAGGGGGAGAAAGGGATAAAAAGAGAGATGTTACACACTTTCAGCTCTTCCCAGCTTTGTTAAGCTCTGTGCTATTTTGTGAACAGTGTTTTGACCTCAACTCCACTCCCAGACTTTAATCTGAACTGATTGCATGTCCGGTGGCATAAATTATAAACTCTGGCAACTGTATAATTTATGCCATGAAATTATAATGAGGCGTCGGGATCGTAAGCCCGCAAAAAATTCCAAGCGAAATCACGGCGATATTGCACCGGCTACATCGCTGACGCTAACGCTACGCTCGCGTTTGTTTTATTCATATGCGTTTTATACGCGCTTTGGCTGGTCCCTGTGATTCCAATAGTTTGTTATGAAAATTCCCTTTTCGTAAAATCGAAACCAGGCATAAATAATGTCATTATTTCACGTCAGGTGAAGGATATTGCCGTTGCTCTCCGTGTCTCTGCGGAGCTGGTTCCTTTTATTCATTCGATATTACTCTGCCCACATTACAGCCCTATAGCCACCTCACATAATGATCTTTTCAACAAGGCCACAAAACAAGTGGCATGTCCATAAAAATTCAATTGCGGTTCCCTAATTGGATATTTCCTGAAGAGGCAAGGAGAATAATAGCTTACCTAACAAAAGGTTACATACTACCGAAGTTGGTCCTAGCGCAGATGGTTTTTTTTTTTTATACAGTGTATTTTTCAGACACACTGTGCTTACTGTGGACACGTGTCGCTGTTTTGACAAATTATGAAAGGCGTTCTCCCCGAGGGCAAGGGCCAACCTAAAATTCTAAACAAGGTAAAGGTTTTTAAAATAGACTCTATGTATTTGAAAATATATATTGTTTTTTTGAAGTTAGTTTTTGTTGAGGAACATTGTCTTTAGTTTTAACACGGGACTTTCAAATGAACTGAGAAAACCTTTGCTTTTGATGGAACAAGATCACACTGTGAAATAAGAACCCTCTGTAATATCATATTTGTGCTGACCTATTAAACATCACCAAATAAAATTTGATGACCTGCTACGTGCTAACTGTAACACGTTTGCTAATGTAGCTTTTGTAAAAAATAAAAAAAAATGAATAAAGATGTATAGCCATGTGTAGTTTGTACAGATCTTCCCCACAATCTCACACAAGCACTGCTGAATATTTTTTAAACTGCAGCCATATCCTGAGAGCGCTACTTTCCTTTCTCAACCCAGCTTTTTCAGATAAGATGCAGACCCTGAGATACCTACAGTAGGCCCTTTCAGCAGTTTCCAGGAGTCTAAATTAAACCACAACGCCAACAGAAGCACTTCACGTATTCTCAGTTTCCAGCGAGAAGATTAGCGATGACGTAATAGTGTATCTGAACACCGGTCTATTTCACTCCATTAACTGGGAAGACGTGATGGAAGAGTCGCTGGAAGTATTTATCAAAGAGCGGTCTTTGAGAAAACCTCCAAATGCATGCTAACCCGCCTATGCTGAAGCTCGTAGCGTTCAGTGAGAGGAGAAAGCTCCAGAGGTTCTGATTCAGGTCCAGTGGGTCACCAGACAGTGTAAACTGAGGCAGAGAAGTGTTTGCATAAATCAGGTTCATTAATCTCTTATTTGTTTTTTTTTTAGTACTGCAGCTAATCCCCCACAGACTGGTCTGTTCATCATGACAGTATGAATGTTGGCATCCAGGCCAGGAAAAGTATGGTTATAATGGAACAAATATTTTCGAGGAGAGTGAGAAAGTCAAGGAGTTAGAAAGGTCTGTCGACTTTGTTTTTTTTTTCATCAAACCTTCAATAATGATGATGATGAGGCAGGAACCACTTTCAAAGGACATTTTTGTTTTGATATATTTCTCTACTTGGACTGCTCGCATCGTACAAAGTTCAAAATACACAGAGGTCTGTTATTTTTACGGACGGGCCATGAAACAGAAATCAGTATGCAAAGTGTCACAGCGTGATATTTCAACCGACGATTTTCCAGGACTGTGCGAGGCTGTGGAAAAACTGGAGCGTTCGGCGGCTGAAGAAAAATATTTATGCCTTTTGAGCAGCTCCAATCACAGCTAAGAGAGTCCGCTTAAGTCTTTGCGTTACATTTCACCGTAACATTAATATCACCACTGTTCTTTATTTAAATACTCAAGCACACAATTATGTGTTTTAAGGCAAGCAATATGTCTGCATCCAGTTGTTATTAAAACACACGCATATGCACGCACACACGCTATCTCTCCCTCTCACACACACACACACACACACACACACAATCACACGTAATGTTACTCTAGGATATGTACACATATACATTATATCGATGTTGGGATTTTGGCCATTTCGGATTCAGTGACGTACAGCATCGGAGGGAGGGCATGCATAGACAGCAGCTTGGGTTATTTCAACACATCTCAATTTGCTCCTGTGACAACGAAGAATCCCGGGTCGCAAAAATGATCCAAAGTTCGGGAAGGGCATGTGGGGGTGGGATGGGGGTTTGGGGGGGGGGGGGGGGGCAACGCCAAGGGCGAGCAACGTGTTAAGCACAGTTTTCCACGGCAAATTAAGGGTTTTTTGGTCTGATCCCTCCCTGACACCGTAGATTGTCATTTCAAATTGTGAAATGAATAAATTATGCCAGTCTGGTCCGGTTAAGAATTAAAACGGGTCTCCACTGACCATGCACGGACCACTTCTGTGCTACCCGGAGACCAAAGAGCATTTCCCCCCCCCCCCCCCCCCCCCCCCCCCCCCCCCCCCCCGACCCCCCCCAAAACATCAACCACTCCACTCCTTGCTCGGAGCTTTTTAAAATGAAAACAGGAAACGAAAAACAGGGGATGAGAAAGAGGTAGACCTACATAATGCATGCCATACACAGGCCCGGACATTTGAAATACCATTTTATTTTCCCGAAGACTTCATTAATACGATATGCAAATGGCTTGTCCTGCTCCCCCACTGCACAGTGACACGAGCACCAGCCAATACAAAATTTATGCTGAATAATGTAGACTGCCCACACATTCCTGCCTGACAGATCCTCGTAGACCTCCTCTCTCCATTGGTACATACAGAGCACTTTAGCCATCACAGTCAATTAGTGTAAGACCTGCAATGCACCTTTAACCCCTTTGTGCAAGCCCCCTAGTGGCCAGAGATTGCAGATGCAGTGCTACACAAGCACTCGATGAGGCGCAATTGTTGTTGTCCTTTGGTTTCTGGAAGATTTTCACTAATTTTGCCAAGTCATCAGCACGGCAAATTCTAATTAGATCATTCTAATCACATCCTGTAATGGAAACTCAGTAATTCTGAATTTGGCTACACTTGGCTGGTTCTCCATTTACATATACTAAAAATTGATTGTTGTTTTTTTAAAAATATATGTATATATATATATATATGCTTGAGTCACCGAGAAGTTTGCCCGAACCGGTGAACCTATATTCTCATGTTCGCAAGTTCAGCGTCAGGCTATATGAGGTAGTGCGCACGCATGCGAGAACATCATTACCGCAGTAGCCTTCGGTAACCTTTGTAAATCAGCCGAACGAAGCCTTCACGTGAACATGCTAACGAAGGAGGTCAGGCCCAGTCCAGGAACGCACGTCAGATGGAGAAAAAACACTTTTTTTTATGCAGCGTTTGGAACGCGCAGCGAACTTACGTCACATTAACACCACTTAGGTTAAAAACACGGCACGACACAGTCTATGTATATATATGTATATATATATATATATATATATCAAAAGCCCTCACCTAAATGAGCTTAATGTGTGATGACTCTATTGTGTTATGACACTCTACCACATGACGTGTCTCACTGAGGGGGGGGGGCGGTTTCTTTTTTAGAATGTATAAAACAGGCTCGGCTAGGCCAGGTGGGAATGCAGTGGTGTGTTTTTTTCTTTTTTCTTTTTTTTGTTGTTGTTTCTGTTTTGTTTTTTTCCCCCTCCGCTGGTGTTCAGGGCTGCTCCACCACTCGAGAGAGAGAGCCCAGGTTAGGCATGAAAGGCTTCTCCTAATCCACTCTGTCTCTCTGGGGCTCTGCTGTTGACCCCCCAAACGGCCAGATGAAAGCGGAGGGGAACAGACGGAGAGAAACTCTGGCACTGCCACTACCTTTCACAAGAGAGCGAGAGAGAGAGAGGGAGAGAGAGAGAGCAGAAAGATGTCTTTACTGACCCAGTAGAAGTCAATGAAAAGCCAGGTCAACAAAGACATGGGGAAGAAGAGAGAGGCAGCGAGAGAGAGAGAGAGAGAGAGATGAAGATCTATGAATGAACAAAAATATTATTATATCAAATAATAATATAAATTTGACTGATCCCTCAGCATTCTAAATAATATTTGCAATAGATGATAGCTTAGATACTTCTAGAAATTATACATGATTATATATATATATATACTGACAATTTGATATGGGAACAGAGGACTAAAGGGGGGTAAATAGAGGTAGAGGTCATAGGCCAAACTAATGAATATACCTGTTTATTTATGCCAGTGGACTTCCTGCAGCAATAATGGCCCCTGATTGGACAGTGTGCTGGTGGTCAATGTGAAGTCCTCACATACCAGAGCTCATGGAAATGGAAAAACACGCTTTCCATCTAAGCAGCATCCCACTGTGTGCCCAGAAAAAGAAAAAAAAAAACAGAACAATGGCATTTACAACCGATAAGGATATTCAGGTACCTTTTAAAGTATTTTCTTCCTGATGTCATACTAGCTCTTAAAGTCTGAAGTGCACAGATGCTTAAAAGAAAGAAAAAAAAACGTAAATGGTATCCCCATTAAATTTAAAGTGCATGGATTATATATTTTTTTTAAATCTGTTAACTAAACAACAACAACGAAAAAAAAGACGTGAGGAAATTTTCACACTTGTGTGAAATTGTACTGAAAGTGGAGTCGCTGTAACATCAGTTGTAGCAAAATGGCGTTTGTTTATTTAGAGGTGCTAAACACCAGAGGCCCTGTTTCACGATGCAGGATTACCGAGTTAGCTGGATAACTAAAACCCAGAACCCCTCCCGAATCTGGAACGCGGACTGAAGGAGAAAGAGCTGTTCTGTGTTATCCCGCTAACTCAGTAATCCTGCTTTGTAAAAAAAAAAAAAAAAAAAGCCCCCCCCCCCCCTCCACGTTCCTTTCCACTGCTTCCTGGCCATTAAGCTAGGACAGCTGCAAACACTCAGGAGCACATATAGCTCTATACTTTAGGTACATTTATGGAACACCCCCCCCTCCTCCCCTCCTCTGCTCTCCTCCCCCCCCGCCCCCCGCCCCCCCCCTCCCCGACCCGGCTGGCCGCAGACTGCCGTGTCACGCAAGTCCAAACGAGGGCGGCGGGTTCAGCCGGGCCCTCTGACATACAACACCGGCCCGCATGCATCGCTGAACGCTATGTTCCCCTCCAGCCCCGCCGCGCCGATGGAATTCCGCTCGCCAGTTTAGTCCCTTAAGTCTGCCGCTGATGTCCTTAAACCCTGACCCCCCCCCCCCCCCCCCCCCCCCCCACACCGCCCCCCCACCCCCCCCCCGCCAAACTCTACCCAGATGAGGGGCTGGAACACACCGCTCCCCCAGCGGACTGCGACAGAACAAGCAGCACGTGGCAGCTTCTCCTCCTCCTGCTTCTCCTCCTCCTCCTCCTGCTTTTCCACCTCCTGCTCCTCCTCCTCCTCCTTCTCCTCCTGCTCCTCCTCCTCCTCCTGCTGCTCCTCTACCTCTTCATCTTCCTCCTGCTCCACCTCCTCCTCCTCCTCCTGCTCCTCCTTCTCCTTCCCTTGCTCCGCCTCCTCCTGCTCCTCTCCCTACTCATCATCTTCCTCCACCTGCTCCTCCACCTCCTCCTTCTCCTCCTCCTCTTCCTCCTCCTCAGAAGCTTCCTCACCTTCTCAGCGGCGATGACACAGGGGTTCAAGGGCTTGACCGCTCCGACAGAGTGCCGCCGCGGCGCTAAGCGCTAGCCCAAAACGCTAGCTCGTGCGTTTTGTCGGAGCTGCTGCCCGCGATGTCAGAAGCATTAATTATGCAGCAGGGAAACACCGGTGATTACCTGCACAATGTTACATTTATGACTGCCTTCATCTTCACAGGAATTGGATGAGATTGTTTAATGTACAGGGTGAGATGAAATATTTATGCAACTTTGGAACAGACAAAGGACAAACAAAATATGAAATAGCATGAAGGCAAAAAGAGAATTAGTTTATATAATACCCGGTGGTCACTTCTGTGGGCTCTCTGCATCGGGGGGGTGGGGGGGGTGGGGGGTGGGGGTGAGGGGGCTTAGGCTGAGAATTTCCATGGCTGCGATCAGAAGCCTCCTAAAATGGGATTGTGTTTGATACGTCTCTGGTGTGTGTGCGTGTGTGTGTGTGTTGTTGAGCGTGTGTGTGTGCGTGTGTGTGTGTGTGCTCCGCTGCCCCTGCCAGTTAAATAATTACCTGGTTTGTCTTTCCTGAAACACCAGAAACTGTCTTCTTCAGAAACCAAGTGTTAGACAGAAGTCACGTCCTAGAAGGAAAAATAAATAAACAGTAAAAAAACTTTTGGACAGTGCCTTCCTATTCAGTCAGTCGAACTCAACTTCACTTCTGTTGACTGGACATCCAGCGCAGGTGTCTAGTGTGCACGCACACAGACTGTATTTCTGTCTGGAAAAAAAGAGTACAAGTGTAAATGCAACTTGTTTTGAATTCACTGTAAGACTGTAATTTTTGTATTGTTAAGACTGTCTGACAGTCTTCAGAGGAGGAGAATGTGTTAAACAAACACACCGATCAATCAGAAAATTCAAAACGCATTTGTCATAGCACGTTTTTATAATGAAATTGTCACAAAAGCTCTACACAAAGTGTTTTTTTTTTTTTTTTTGTATTATTATTATTATTATTATTCCAGAGGGAATCAAAAACTGAAAAACAGAAATCTTGGCTGCAGATGTACTGACAGATGAACAAAAACAATATCGGCGCGCGTACGGGCGAATGCTGAACGCTGCAAAGGAACCTTTGTTACGGAGGCCTACCTCACACAATAGCCTCAAAGCAAGCCAGACCACTGCATGTTTAATGATTTGGATGCGTTTCAATAATTGTCTTTATTCTCTCTCTCTCTCTCTCTCTCTGTTTGTCTCTCTCTCTCTTGCTCTCTCTCTCTCTCTCTGTTTGTCTCTCTCTCTCTCGCTCTCTCTCTCTCTCTCTCTCTGTTTGTCTCTCTCTCTCTCTCTCACTCTAAGAAAAATACAAGTGAAAATCAATAAACAATTTTCAGCCTCCCCTAAAAGGCAATGCTATTAAAGAACCAATTACACCCTCCACATTTGCCAGAATATTACAATATAAAAGAAAATAAATAAATTAAGCAGAAACTACAGTCTACTCTATAAGTGGCACCGTCGGAGAAAAAAAAAAATTATAAATAAGAAAGGGTTAAACCATGAGGGTTAAAATTATGTGTAATTCACGTCCTGTAAATTGGAACACAAAGGACTCTTTTTGGTGAGGGAAGGCTGCAGTGGGAGCCGGGCTTCCAGCGCGGGGGTAACAATGGCTGGGGCGAGAAGGAGAGATGCAGGGGGGGCAAGTTTCGCGCGGAGATAAAGGACGCTACCCAGGGCTCTGAAAAGGGGAGATGGCCTTGCGCTCGACGGGCAAAGCAAGACACGCTGCCCCTAGTGGCAGGGCTGAGGTAAAACACCCTGTGCACTGCCCACAGAGAAGAAGCCTGGCCTTCTCAGTAAATAGATGAGTTGCTATGGACGCATGGAGACCACACAGCTGGTGAAAGACACATTAAAAAGTAATCGCAAAAAGCAATATACTCCTCCGTTAGAGTAGTACAGTACAAGAACCTGAAACACTCACACTTTATTCTTTTTTCCAGTCATTTCCGGGAAGGTACTTTGCGGAGGGGACAGTTAACATGCAGTAATGAACTCAGCAGATGTTTTTTAGATTTTTTTTTTTAAACGAAACCTCCTTTCCCTCTGACTATCTGCCGCTCTTCTGAGTCGTTTACTGTTTCTATGCAGCCCTGAGGGAGAGCGGCCATCACACAGGAAGTCATACCCTGACAGGCGGACCCGCTGCCCCGATTGGCTTCTCCCTCCTTTGATTATCAAATGAAAGAGGGGTCACAAAATCACCGAAATGAAGAAGAAGAAGGCGGGGTGAGCGTATTTACATTCTCTTTTTTCCACCTCATCCATGGTAAACCCCTCTTTTCCTCCAGAACTCGTCTTCCCTATTGCCTATCTCAAGTTCAAATACTTTCTTCAAATGGCAACTCGGATGTGTCTTGCCAAAGCTGCATGACATTTACATGCAAAGAACCTTCCGGAAAGATACCGTATCCTGTATAATACTGTGTGTTCTTCAATAAAACGTATCAAAGGAAATAAAAGAGTTTTGCAAAGGACAGATCAGTGCATGGAAATGTTTATTCATTTATTTATTTTTTTATGTGGGCATTCTAAACATGTGTTAGCCTAGCCCTGTGAAGTCTACCCATACTGCATCTGTTCTCCCTTGCTCAGTTCTTGACCTCACATTGTCACACATTCAGGTCAACCTGTTTGTTTCTAATGTTGAATATGAGATATTTAATAACTAAAAAAACAAGGCAATGGTGTCTGCAAACAAGGTACCATATGATATTGTAAAAAAAATATTTCAGGATTACGTACAAACTAATTATGTCTCTGAAATTTGTAAACTGCTCAGGTTAAAGGTCAAAGGTCAAAGTCGTGAAAAGAAGCGCACGATGGGGGAGCGGTTTGTTTCCAGTTCTCGGTCGGCCCTTTCCCCCGTGTGATCCCCTCCCAAATCGAACCCCGTACGGTTTAATATATCGCCGCCTACCCTCTCTGATGGCAGACGCTGACATTTTGCCCGGGAGCTTGTTTGGAAAAACGAATCGACCGCGGAGAGAGAGAGAGAGAGAGAAAGAGAGAGAGAGAGAGAGAGAGAGAGAGAGAGATATCGTCTCCGAGCAACGGGAGGGCAGTGGCGCGTTAGCACGGCAGCGGCGCGTTAGCACGTTAGCGGCGAGGCTGCCTCCGTTTTCCGACGCGATGGGACCCGACATACAAACAGCGTGCTACTGTGCGTTCGCGTCGTCGCTAAACTTTTAAACCGAAACAAATAAACGAGAGCGAACGTGCGCGCGCGCGTGAATGCTGAATTTAACCGCCACGATCGGGGAACGCACTGCAAAAGAGTCGCGGGAAGTTAGGGGCCGGGAGGTCGTCTGTGATTGGCTGAGGCCTGGAGGGAAGCCGTATCAATATTTAAACGGTAATGTTGAACAGCGGCCACCGAAGGAAGTGCGCGATCGAGTTTTCTCACACCCTTCGAGAGGAGAGACGCCGTTTATTTTGATACTTTACCAACTGTGGAGAGTTTTTGTTTTGATACCATCTGGCCTCCCGAGGGAGAGAGTCGCTCTGAAGAAGAAGAGTCTCGCAGTGCTGTGTGCAGCTAGGGGTCACTTCCATACACGGATGCCTTTTGTAGTGCATCTCTCTCCAAGCCTGTTCGCTGTCAAATACAATGCTAGCAATCTATTCCTCTCTTTCTCTCTCTCCACACACACACACACACACGCAAACGCACGCACGTACGGACACTCACGCGCACACAAACAAACACTGACCCAAATACACACATCTTTACGATACATTTTTAGCAATCCGCCAGCTTGTTAGTTCCATTGTGCTCTCTCTTTACAACAGATAGAGCAAGCCCCCTTTTCCTGTTCAAAATATACAAAAAATACTGTAGCTTGCAGTCTGTGGACGATTATCCATCAATTTTTATTGGAGACCTGAAGAAAAACACATGTAAATCTTTATCATTTGCACACAAAACTATACCCCAGTCTAATTATAGAACAATTATACAGGATAGCAAGGCCATAGTTGAAATTGAATAATTGGAACTGTTTCTAAGGAGTTAAACTGAAATTGCGTATTTGAGGCAGTAGTTATTACGCACCACCTCGAAGGCGGATCAAGGTGCGATGAAGGTGCGCAGGTACAGGTGTGTCAGCAGTGATGTCATGGCCAACCAGCCCGGCGTACCTCACACTCCATTTAAGCCCCTCCTCCCCCCCCCCCCCCGGATGCAGGGGAATGCCGGGGTGCTCCACACATCGGGTCTGTTAGTTAAATAGGAAGCGGAGCAGCTAAAGCAGGCCGGGGTAAGGGGACCGGCGGGTGCGGCCGCAGAAAGGAGAGCGGGTAATGATGGATCTCCCGCGCCACGCTACATTATGCCCCGGATGAGAGGACGGAGGGGTGAAGGACAGGGCCTGTATCCCGTCTTAATGGGATGCAGATCTTACCCACGAGCACTGGAGCGGGCAAACCTCCGCTCCGAAGCGCCAGCCATTTTGTTTCTCCTCTCCTCTCCTCTCCTCTCCTCCCCTCTCTCTTTTTCCTTCTTTCACGTCTGTCTTTTTTTGAAAATTCTATCCCCCTTCCACCTCAGGCCCTTCAAGAAAAAGAGAGAGGAAAAAAAAGAAAGAGACGGAGACGAGTGAGAGAGAGAGAGAGAGAGAGAGAGCGATTTGAGCCTTCTCGCCGAAAAAAAGATCATACGGGATAACTGCGAAATCCCATTACTTGTTGATTAAGTATTGATCCCACCCTGGAGTATTAACAAACAAGCCTGCTAATGCGGGGTGACCTCTGGAGACCAGCGGCAGAGAGAGAGAGAGAGCGAGAGAGAGAGAGAATGGAGTGACTGAAGAAAGGAAGGTGGGGAGGGAGAGAAGGGGAGGAGGGGAAGGTGGAGAGAGGTAAAAAAAAAAAGAAGAATAAGAGAAGAGGAGGAGAATTGATGGCGGTTGAGAAGGGACGATTTAGGAAAACGGGCATGTAGAGGGCGGGGGGGGGGTAGGAGGGGGGCGGGGCTGCTCTTGCTTCTGAGCTCTGGTTAAAATGTCACACTTCACGGTGCGGATCAATGGCCACTATGTTTCATCGGGGGGTTCAAACCACCATCATCAGACTGTCCCCCTCCCTCCCTCCCTTTTAATGACGCCCCCCTCCATCCCCCCACCCCCCACCCCCCTGACCTACAGGGCTCTGCTCTGATGCTCACCCACTGTCCTGAGATGAAGGAGGCATCTCCTCTTCCTCCTCCTCATCGTTGCGTGTTCCCCCCACGCTCTCCGCGTTTAGGAGAGCAGTAAGGTAGGTTGCATCGTGGGCGCGCACAGAGGTCAAATCCAGTAGCTTTCCTGCAGGGGTCAGCTGGGGTCAGGGGTCAGCTGCTCTTCCGATTCGGCCTCTCTCACTCAGCGTCATGAGACGAGGGGGGGACGGGGGGGGGGGGGGGGGTTGGGGGGTTGGGGGGGGGGCGGCGGACGAGATGTTCAAAAGTTCGAGTCCCCATTTCAGAGGTCGTAGAACCAACCCACCACACCCGCCATCCCCCAGCCTGTCTCCAGCCTGCTAGAGGTGAAGGATGTGGAATGATTCGAGACCCCATACTGGCCCTAACTTCCAATCTCTGTCCTTGTTTTTTCCCATTGGATTTGAAAATGAGATGCTGATTGTTGAGTTTAATGTTGAGCCATGATCAAAATGTTTTTTTTATTTTTTTTTATTTTAGTTTATTAAGCTTGTTCTGGGAATTCAAGGAAGCCAAATGCAATGACTTTCCCATATGAACTAAGAGCTATATATTACCCGAAGTAAAAAGAAATAATGCAGAAGCAACCCTCAGAATCAGGTCGATAGGAAGACTGAACAAGTAGCTAAATACAACTATGCAATTTCTGATTTAATGAATGGACTACCTGGAGGTTGCTGAACTGAATAAATTCCCGAAGGCAATCATGCGAGTGTAATATATGACTACGGACACAAAAACATGTCATAGAACTTATTCTCGTTATTTAAATGCATAACTGTAGGAGACAGCATGTCATACTGTATAAAGTGCTCTAACCCCATTGACTATGGTCAATAAACACACACACACAGATACACATGCACACACACATACACACACACACAGATACACATGCACACACGCACACACACACACACTAAAGAGAAAGCGGAGCTCTGGCCGAATCAGTGTTTACTAACAAGGTGATTATCCTCTTAGTGTTTATTAGTGAATCAGAAGGTCTATTAAATTCTATTAAGTATTCAGGCCCAGTGAATGAAGCCGGATAGTCTTCGGGCTAATGGCCAATTAATCAGGAGTAAGTGAGAAGGTGGAAGTTTATTAGCTTCTTTAGCTCCTGGAAGCTAAAGGAAGGAGCTCTGTTGTTTGAAGTGAAATCTACTCTTTTTTTCCCCAGGAAAAGAACAGATAGAGTACAGTTAGTGATGAAAAACAAAACAAATGGGGTGATTGGGCAGCACACCACCCAGTCATAACTGGTCTGTGGCTGGTCATAACTGGTCTGTGGCTGGTCATAACTGGTCTGTGGCTGGTCATAACTGGTCTGTGGCTGGTCATAACTGGTTTGCAGCTGGTCATAGGTGGTCTGGGGCTGGTCATAGCTGGTCAAAGTAACCTGGAGGCAAAACTGGTGGACAAGCTGACTATAGGATGCTCAGCTGAAGAACAGTTGGTTGACCGGCAAAAACCAGCTAGAAGTTCCGAAAGCACAGCTTAAACCAGCTTGGCCAGTTTAGGCTGGTTTAAGCTGGAATTTTCAGCAGCGCACTGCTGAATGTACGGAGCTCACAGCCGCCTGATTGGCTCCTTTTGAAAGCAAAGCTGAAAAAAAGGGCCATGGAGAACAGAAGGACACATCTGGATCTGAGGGGGTGTTCTCGCTGGACGGGCAGAAGCTAAGCGCTCGGGCGGTGATCCCCCCCCCCCCCTTGCGTCTGCGTTTGGGCCCAGTCTGAGGGCCACCCTCACCCAGGGTTCAGCCCACACGTGGGTTCCATTTTCGGGTTGGGGGGGGGGGGGTCCTCTGTCTGGAAGTGAATTTTGGAGACGCAATGTTTTTTTTTTTGTTTTTTTTTTTGTTTTTTTTTATCATGAGTCAAAAGCGATGCCTTGATGCTTCTGATCAGAAACAGCCCGCAGGAGGTGGTATGAAATGCCCATTAAGACTGGGAGGAACTATACTGAAGGAGACGCATAGGAGTACATGTGGAAACAAGTTAAAAATCCATGTCTGTTCATCTTTTATCCCCCAAATAAAATGTTAGTTTTGGTCTGAAGACAAGCTTTTATTTCTGTTTCTGATTAATATGCCTGGGGATGTGGGCAGCAATGTTTTCTTGCATGCACTGACTACCATAAGATCATACATTCATCTAATGTCAGAGGCATGGGGTGAGTATGTCTTTTGAAAGATTAAGGGCCTGATTTTGATTAAAAGACCTTTAAAACCTTTTAGCACACGCAAACCCAATAACACGACCAATGACTGTTCATTTGCTATTTGTTTTGTACCAATCATTGGTTGTTTGTTTTGTATTGGGTGGCAAAAATTGCACCAGTTTCATACACACAAAGCTCTGGATTCAATCAACATTTGTCCTTCACTGACTCACAATCAGAGTGCCAATCAAAAAAAAAAATCCAGCATTACTGAGTTCGGCAATCACAAGAACTAATGAAAAACAAAAAGTTGCACTTGCTTGACTTTGTAAGTCAGAGGCATCTTAAAAGCTTAAAATAAAAATGTAATGGTTGGGATTCAAAGGAAATCTTAGCCCACGAACAGTATCTGTTGAGTCAGGGCCTATTGCCAGTGCCAACACAGAGTTTGGCTGGAGTCTTGCAATCCACGACGGATTAGATATATGATCTCTATTCATTATGAAAATGGCAAATGGAGAAGGTTAGGGTGGCAGTGGCCATATATGCACTTAATTTACACCACCAAGTCTTCCAGCAGCCGTGTGGAATTCTAAGTGCGGTCAGCTCATTGCATGGCTGGAATACCTTCATCAAAATTCACCTGTGTGACCAGCATACGCACACCTGACCTGCCAGTCTGCTGCCTCCTAATGCTTCCGAATTAGGAGGCAGGTGGACAAAGTATATTTGTGGATTATAGAATTTTTTTTTTTGTTTTGCTTTTTTGTGGGAAGACATTTAAAATCTGGCAGCCTAAGCATCCTTTATGGCTGATTTGTTACACAATCCCTTGCATTCTTATACCTTTTTTTTTATTGTCGAGGTCATAACCATGGAAGAGAATTGAGGTCTCAGGGAATGTACCGTGTTAGATAAAGGTTAATTTATAAATAAAACATAAATTAACAGAACATGAATTAATTAGGGATGTTATCAACCCTCTACGCATGTCTAGGTGGTGTGTTGGGCCGTGTACACTCTCTATCGCCTCAGGAGGATGAGCAGTTATATGTGGCTACACGTTTTAGCTACTTTTTTTCTTTTTTTTTTAAAACTTCGACCTACTCCAGATTAAGTCCAGTGCACATACTGTGATTCCTGAATACTGCAAGTGATGGTACTTGAAATAATCACAATTTGGGGGGAGTTAGGCCCCTAACGCTTGGGGGGGGGGGGGGGGCGGCACTACGTGTCAGCACATAAGGAGGATGCAATGATTTTTAAACGAGATGGTGCAACCCACTAATCACGTTATACAACACTTATCGTAACTCGGAGACCAGCGCAAAGTCACCAGCTGTTTCTATTTCCCCCTTAGGGTGCGCCCGCTGATTGCAGTCACACTGCAGCTCTTCACGGACAGGCTGAACGAAGGGCTTTGCGCCTAGCCTTCCGCTCCTGCGCAGGTAAGTGTTCCGTGCTGATTTACCTGTGACAGAGTTTGTGCAGCAAGTACAGCAGGCTTCAGGTCTTACAGCTGAGATGCATTCAAAATGGGGCCCACGTCCTGAGAAATGTCCCCAAATGTAGCCTCTGGAAACACACACACACACACACACACACACACACACACATACGCATATGCAGATGCACACACACACATACTCACACACATACACACACAGCAGAACATGGAGCTGGAAAAAGTTAAAAATGTATATTAGTTAAAAATGAAACAATAGTGGTATCAGAGAACAGCAAAGTGAATGAACTTGCTTTTTCCTGTGTTGTGGTAATGGCTTTGTGGAGAGAAAAAAAAACAAAGAGAGCAAAACCTTTGTATTTCAGTCAGAAATTAAAGTGTAAATGTAAAAATTTTGAGTCTGACAGTGTTTGACCTTTTTAAGATCCTGTGGAAATTGATGAATTTCTCCCCGTATGTCTGCCATTTGCTGCCTGTTTATTGACATACAGTACTTCCGCTTGTCCCTGGGAAAGGTTTTTCAACATTTAATTTTAATAAATGTCTTCTATGTTTGATTTAACAATAATGGAGCGGCAAAAACCAGAAATGAGCAGGATAAGCGGTAAGTGCCACTGGTGGTGATGAATCCAGCTCTCATAGCCTGACTGACAGGACTGATTGGCAGATTTAATGATAGACATGTTCTCAACACAAATTCTCTTTCACAAACTGATGATATGATTATCTTTAAAAAGGTGTACAGTGCCGGTCTGTGAATTTGGTGTACTCATCGCAGGGGTACTAGGTTCCTTGTAAATTCTCAAGGTGTAATTTGGTATTAAATCAATGGTCAAGTATCTTTTTCTGACAAACCAGGAATAGGAGGGATTCCACTTAATTTAGCAGAAATTAAGACCAACTTCACCCCTGAGAGCATCATGCCGGAGTGGTCTAGCTACAACCATCATATTTGAGCAAAAACTGCTACTTCTAACACGAACAATCTGTAAATCTCAAACTGTTCAAAAAAAAAAATTCATCATTTAAAATCAAACGACAGTGACATTTAAAAAAAATACCTGACAGTTTGCTGTGCAAAATCTTCGAGATGGAAATGGGGAGGGGTGAATTTAATTTTTCCTCCCTGAATATTTAAACAGGCAGACAGATTTGAAAGCGGAGGGAGCTGAGGGGCAGTATTTACAGTACTCTTGAGTCGTGTCTAGGTAGGACGATGGCGAAGGAAAATGAAAGCGGCAGATTTTCCTCGCAATCTGGTCCGTCCGCTATGTTTTGAGGAAATTCCAGCGAACGCCATCCAACATTCACGCTATTTGCCCGCTCTATGCAAATACATCCTGGTTGGTGTGCGCTGGTCCAGACTGGTGCCAGTTGGAACAGACAGCCTTCTTGTCTTTATCCCAGTTTGGCAATTATTCAAAGGAAAATTAAGAGCTATGCAATTTTCCCATATCGTCAACATCTGGTCATGTAAATCCCGAATATAAATTATAGTTGTGAGAATAAAAAAATATGGGATATTTGCATTGTTTGGATGACACTTACAATGGTAAGTATTTTTTTAAGTATATTGTAATCATAGCTTGTAACAATTCAGTATTGTGAATATCAATTGACCAATTCGCTTAAAAATCTTGCAGTGTTAGAACTCTCTGCTGGTCATTAGTGATGTGTGATTTAATTGACTGTAATGTTAACAGATGGTTGGTCTGGTTGCTCTGTCATTTTCTTTTGCATAAAAAGGAACCAACCTACACTCCCTCTTTTTTATCTCAAAATGATGCCATTCTTGCCCATACTACAAAACAAAACATACTACAGTATTTATATTTTTGAGGAAAGAGTTTATGTCATCATCCTTAGATGTACTAAACGTACATTTCACAATCTACAATCATGTGAAGTATATCATGTAAATTTTATCACTTGAGAACAAAGAAATACATAATATTAAATTAACTTTTCTACACATACAGTCTCTCTCCCTCTCTCTCATGCATGCACGCACGCACGCACACACATACGCACACACACACACCCAGCTTTAATACCTCCATATAGTTTCATACCCACGCTTTCAGAGCATAAATGTCATGACTAATTGCAAAAATAATGTATCGGTTTACAACTCCAAGCTGACAGTTTGTCAGATGATTTCCTCCAAACGGCTAATGCGTACCTGACGTGCGCGCCGTTTCAGTTCTCTTATTTATTCCAGGTGCAGTTCTGGAAGCGGCGCACAGAAGAACGCTTTCTTAACACATCAAGTCATTGTCAAGCACGGGGTCCTTTAAAAGATCCTTTTTTTTTTTTTTTTTTAAACTTATCGCAGCAAGAAATGGAAAGTGACAGAAGTGCTTCGGGCGCTGGTGGGGGGGGCGGGGGGGGGGGCGGATATCCAGGCATAAGCTCCTTATCAGAAAGCATTACGCTCACGCCAAATTGTGGGCCGCTGTGTCGGACGCCCCGGCCATTTTGAAATGCCCGCCAGGGTGTGTGACAGGTCACTGCACGAGCCTCCCCTCACATTCGGATGTCACAACCCCCCCCCCCCCGGCTACGTTTGACAGAAGGTAGCGTGTCGGTCCCTTCAGCTGGGGGGGGGGGGGGGGGGGGGTTTGGGGGGTTAGTGGTAGGGACAGGGTTCTGTGTGGCTGAAGGGAGAGAGAGAGAGCCACAAAGACAAGTATTCGGGCCTTTCATTTTAAAACAAGTGTTTGCATAAAAAGGTTTTGTCACAGCAAGGTGGGGGGGGGGCACCTTGTTATTGAGCCAAACAAAATTGGCCTAATGTATGCTGTGTGTGTGTGTGTGTGTGTGTGTGTGTCCGTTTGTGTACATATGTGATATTCTGATGTTCATGGCGTGGTGGTGGATTACTGTACTGTACAGAAAATGCGTATATAAAAATATCTGACAGATATAAGCACGTCTCTTTTTAAAAATTTCTGTTTTGACCGGGGGTTTTTCGGGATGAACGGTCTGAGCATTGACAGTTCCCATGAGGCAGTGCGTGAGCAGTGAGAAGTGGAACCCTTTCTGAATTTCGGGGTCAGTTCCGAAGATTACCGAGGGTACAAAACAAAAAAAAACAAACGGACACTTGAGGGCGAGAAGCCGAGAGTGATGCTCGGCGTCGGGCCGCTGACATTTTAAAGTTCCAGCCGGAGCCCTAGTGACACCGCGGGACGACTCCAGATCGATCGGGGCGCGACGGTGCTGAAGGCGCCGCTGAAACCGCGGCCTACGGGGATCATGGTTCCACTCTCAGGAGGAACGGGATTCAGAGAGATTGTGTGTCCTCCCCCACCCCCCCCTCGTTGTTGGGGGGGGAGCGGGCTGACGATGCGTCGCATCGCCGGAGTTCTGGGCGAAATCTCGACGGGAAAAATATAACGAGATTCCTTTCGGAAAGGCCAAGGGCCGTGCTCTGACAAAGATGGAGTTTTAGGGAAAAAAAAAAAAGAATTTAAAAAATTGTATATACCAAGCAGTCGCTTTAATGCCTTTAATGACGATGTCTGGTCGGTGTGTTTCGCTAAAACAACCCGGCTGGATGGGAGGGCATTGCTCTTAAACACCAGGAGAGCAAACGCTAGTCCTCGGAGTACTGGGAGGAAATTTTATCTTCCAAGGTCTGCGTTGCCCTTTGTGAAAATCCACTCTTAGGGTTAAAAATGTATACCTGAAAAGGGCTGAAAGGAAGAGCAGCCTTGTGTTACCCTCTCTCCAAATTTTATTATTTTTGAGCAACCAAAGAGGTGAACTATTTTCATAACGGGTTTGTTGCTGCTTGGCAGGATGTGTAGGCTAAGTAAACAGCTCTGGCTGTGTAACAGACTAAGGCTAGGTCATGAGAAGCAGAAGTAGACACGTTTGTTTACGGTATTGCTGACTAAAGCCGAGTGTTTGTTTCAAAAATTAGAGAAAGAAATTTGAATAGGAATCCCATGGGGACACCCAAGTTCACCCACATGCTTTGAATGACGGTCTAAACTCTCTTTCTCTCTTTCTCTTTCTCTCTCGCTCTCTCATGCTCACACACACACACACACACACACACACACACACCAACAGGAGCCACCAGAGCTGTTTATAGATGTTCCACACTGGTGACTTAAATGTGGGAACACAAAATACAATTACAATTTAGTTTCACTCAAAAGGTTGAAATGATTTAGGATTCCACTTCTTAAAAAAATAAAATCAGACAAGACGGGACATCGCAAGTCAGTTCAGAAGGCATATGCCACACCATAAAAGGAAATTAACTTCCAAGTTCATCTGTCAAATTTGTTATATTTGAGTGGTAGGAATGCATTTGCACATGCTGTGGGAGTGTGAGGCGGTCTCTCAGATTTGGGATCACATGACAGGAATGAGCTCTGCGCTTTCTGAAAAGTTGTCATAAAAATATTGGCTGCTAACTGTAGCTTAGCGATGCCTTTTGATTTCCAACAAAATCAAAAGCTGTATTTGCAGGACATACCGTACCGCAAAAAAAAAAAAAAAACTTCACATAAGTTCTGGCTTTGAGATTGTTGGAATACTGTTTCATTTGAGAGCTCTGGAGTAGTAGTCAATAAAGTAGTATAAAATGATTATGGCATGTACTATTATTATGAAAAGTCTGCCCTAAAACACATACAAATTATTATTATTATTATTTTTTTTTTATTTATTTTTTTTTTGTAGTAGTAGAATATGAAGCCTAGGCTCACCTCTTGCAGGATAATTATCAGAAATTTCTGAGGCTTTTGGGACAAGCGTGGGGGGCATTTTGGGGGTGGGGGCATTGTAAGGGGTGAGGGGGGGGTGGGGTTAGGAGGGGTGATGGGAGAAGAAGGGCACGGGATGCAGTCCCATCCTCCGTCCCGTCAGGAAAATATCATTTACACCCTCCCGTGATTCACCTGGCGTACACGCAGCATGCAAATTTATTTCCCCGATAATCAGAGCGGGAGATTGGCCCAGGAGGATTAATGACATCATCCCTTCTGCGGCCCCCGGCCTCCCCGGGCCACGGGCACATCACCCGCCCCCCGACAAAGAAAAATTGGGCTGGTTCTACGGGAAAGGGAAAAGGCTGGGATATTTGTCCCGCTCCGCAAAATAATGGGTTGGTGCATCGTCAGAGAGCACAATGTCATTCCTTCACTACAAATAATGGACAACGTGGGGGGGAATGGGGGGGGGGGCATTCTCCGTGACTCACGCCCCACCCAATGCAAATGGACTTAACCCCTTAACAATCCGTCCGGGGGGGCGGGGGGGGGGGGTCGCTCGTACCTCCGCTTGCCCCAATCAGCCAGGACTGGGCAAGGTAATCCGGTCCTGGGGGTGGAACGGATCCAGAACGAACAGACTGGGGTCTCGTTTCCAGCAGTATATTTAAGCACCGCGTGGGACGGGGAGCGTCTATTATTTTGTAATAAAGTCTTTGGCAGCCGTTTGCATCGGCGCGACGTTGCTTACCCCCCCCCCCCCGCACAATAAACGGAACGATGGCACGTGCAACTGCTCAGAAATGATGCGATTAATAATTCAGGATCTTATCAGTGTGTTGAGACTCATCATTACTCCGGCGTAATTCATGTTTAACAGAAAAGGTTTCCTGTTTCATTGTGGCGGTGCGTTCCACGGGCCTTTTAAGAGCTGCGAAAAAAGGCCCTTCACCGAGACCAGGCCATGCGGATCACCTGTCCAATTTCCCTGCTACGTCTATACATCTGTTTAATGCACACACACACACACACACACACACACACACACACACGAGAGCCCGGTTCATAAATGCGTATCTACAGAATCCCCACATTAGGAGAGAGAGGGTCAGGGTGGATGTCAGGCGAGGCCTCCCAGATGCAGGTTTAGCTACCTCTCCTTTTTAAAATGTCAACATTTTTTTTTTTTTTTTTTTTAGTGTCGAGATTCCGTAGTGCTCCCCGGAGTACCGGTCGCAGACCCAAAACAGCTTACCGCGGGCGGCCATCGGCATTCCAAACAAGCTTCCGACTCACCGGTGACCAATTACCCCTCGGCTGAGCCGCGGAAGCGCTCCTTATTATTAAGGCGAGGGGTCCTGATTGCCGGCCTCTTTTCGTGTGTGTGTGTGTGTGTGTGTGTGTGTGTGTGTGTCCACAGCTGTTTATATGATGAAGCTCGATGTGCATGTTGGAGCAAATTCTCCGCAAGGCTGTTCCCAGAGGTCTGAAAGCTCCCAACAGCGGACTCTTCACGAGCCGGGTAAATTACAGCCCAGAACACATCAACTGTCCACTGCACTCCCATACTCTGCAAAGGCAGCAGTAACTTCTTATTCATTATTTTCAGCATGAAAATAAATACATCTTTCATATGCACATATAGAGGCATAGAGGTATTTAAATTAAATAAAAAGATCTTATAAATTAGCGTGGACTCCATAAACTCTGATTGGCAATTAAATTATTTTTCCTCATAAACACACACAGTTTGGTCAGTTCAGCAGTCACTGGTATTTACTGGCCAAGTAAAGTATCAGTGTTTGTGGGAAGTAAAAAAAAAATAAAAAAAGCTTGAGGTTAAAGACTAATGTTTATTGAATCCAGGCCACAGTAATTCAGTTACTAATAGAGAAAATAAAATGAGCCCATTATTGAATTGGCACTGAAATATTTGTTTTTGTTTTTTTTGGAACTTGCCTCATCAATTACGAAAAAAAAAAATATATACAGATCTTAAACCGGCTCACAGCTTATGGACCAGGCACCCGAGGGACCAATCAGTAATGGAGCCTTATTTTTGCCTCCTCCACACAGTTATTTTCTTCGATTTCAGAGGCTAGAAATCAAGGCTGTCCGTCTGAAACGGCGGAAACGGTTTTTTTTTTTTCAAAGGGACCTGTTGATGAATCTGGCGAACGACGATGCGAGCCACGAGACGCGAAGGCTCTTAACGGCTCTTTCTTCCCCCCCCCCCCCCCCCCTCCCCCTTTCCGAAATGGAATTTATTAAATTTGAACGCGTAATTAAATTTAGAGATGAACCGTGTTGAACAACGCGAGAAGGCGGTTACTTTGGATTTGTTTTAAAGTAATTAGGCAGATTTGACATGAGCGAGTGCAGTGTCGCGGCCTCCTCTGATGACTTGAATAAGAAAAATAGCTCGAGTTTCAGGCTTTGGCAGAAGCTAATTGCACTGATGTGATGGTTCCAGGCGATGCTGTCATTGTGATATTTTTCCATCATATTGCTGTTTGATTCTTCGTATTGATTTTAATTACCGTGGACTTTTATAACGCGTGACATTGATGGAAACGAAGGAATTATGAACCGTTGGTCTGGTGACTTGCTCCAGATTTGCTTTTTTTTTTTCTTTACAGTTTTGAGTTGCATCTGCATTAAAAGTGTCAGATGTAATATTGGTAGTGGCACCTAACATTCGCATAATTTTTTATGATTCTTTTTCTTTACTGGGACTTTTTAAAGAACTTTTTTTCCTGTTAAACAATAATCTGAGAAATGATGGAACAATCTTAGAAAACTTGACTGCACAATCAAAATTTCTACAAATTTTATGAATATTAAACACAAATAAATAGGTAGATGCAACCTCCTTGGTAACACATTTAGGTAACGTACTGGCCAAATTAAATATTTGCATAAATCTGCTTACATCACACAGTGGCAGCTCCTTCAGCCAATCAAGTGCCAGCATTCCAAATGCATGTGAAGTGTATTGCACTGACCCAAAGACCACACTGCTTACCACATTGCACAGAAGGAGCAGCAGTTTTAGGATGGGCTCACAAATATGATCAGGTGTTCCTAATTAGGAGAAAGGAACAAAAATAATGTTGTCGTGAAAATAGATAGCTACCTGATCTGTGAAATGCTTTCAGTGTTTTCATGCCGTGATGTCCTACCTTACTGTAGGTGCTTATTGACAGGTGTTGTTTATTTATTAATTTATTTTTTAATTTACTGGGGGATCCACTTCAGCAAACATGAACTTGTTGAGGATACGTGATTTTTAAAATAGGCAACGCATGCCAAAAAAAACGAAAAAAAATAAGGACCACGATAAGAGCTCACAAGGCCAGAAATTCACAAACATGTCGTCATGGTGACAGTTCAGACAACAGCCTAATCTTGGCCCCTTTGCCACGGGCACTACCATGACAGAGAGACCACAGATAAAAGAAAACAAACTTGGAAGATATGAATTAGCAGGCCGTCTACAATGTGAGCGTTTCAGAAGGTTTCACATTTGCTGAACTATTTGACATGTGGCTCAAACAAAAATAGCTGCAAGGAATCAAACATATAAGGAACTATAGTTCCATCCTATGGCAATGATTGTGCCTCTCCCATCGCTTAGCAACGGGCCCTGTGGCCAACTGTGAGCAGACTAATTCAGATAGAAGTTACTGATTGCCTGATTGGCTGTAAGGCTCACCTCTCACCTAGCATTGGTCTACTTCTGGAGCTCTATTTGTGAAACCTTGTGGACAGTAACCATAGCAAAAACATTGTGAAGGCAGCAAGTCAGTTTTGTGAAAACATTGTAAACAAATACCAATTACTGATTCCAAAATGTGATCTTTGTTATGAAATGTCATAATGCGTAGTAGCACTTGTATTAGAGGTTCAGGTACTGGAGAGTTATCTTTCATTGCTGGCTGGTTTTTTTTTTAATTGCTGGATATTTAACCAATATCTATCATATATTGTTTACCATTTTCTATCTCGGCCAAAATAATTGTAAAGACTGTAGGCACTGAGGGTGGTTCAATGACAGTAAAGTAAAATCAGAAACCAGTCTTTGGTTGGACATAAGGTTATTACATTACTTCACTCTAGTTAAGCTTTCCATTAAGGAGGAAACTGAGATTGAAGATCATGGTGATCACTTTCTGAGCAGCAGTGTGGAATTAATCGAGCAAGGACGAACGTGACAGTTGCCTCAATCAACTTTAGTTAGACGTAAAATGCATTATTGTGTGTTCACGGACACAGATGGTTTGCATACAGTGTGCGGCTTCCTGGTGTATTATTTGCATACAGATCAAATGCAGGATTATTTGTGTATGAATAAAATGAATTAAAAAATCGCGATCAAGCTACAGTGCCTTGCGTGCTCCATACGACACGATGCAAATGCCACCTTCTACAGCGCCAAGATTTGCAATTTGTTTGAACAGGTGCATATTAATTATATCGCTGTGTGTCTTTATTTTACGACTTGACCCCGGCGAAGATAGAGGTCACGTTCCGGTCCCCCCCGTCTTATTTGATTTCATTTATTTCCTGCGATTCCGATTGGTCCTTTTTTTTCCACGCGACGTGTTAATGAAAGCGAGGGGAAGAGGAAGCCAGGTCTTCTCGTGAGGGCTTTAGTAACTGCCAAGGGAAACACACAGTTTTTTTTTTTTTTGGCCGCGGCCGTTCCTTGGCTGGTGGCCCGGGGGCAATCTTAAGATTGCTACCGCCTGCCATTTCCCTGGATGCAACCCAATACAATCTACGGACCTCCTGCGCCACGCCAAGGCACTGCATTATGCGCAGTATTTTGAATTTGCTTAACCGCTGCTTATCGCAATTAAAAGATCCAGGTGTGTGCCCGTGGAAATGAGAAAGGTCGCTGATCGTGTAATCATATTTCATCGACTTTTGCAATACAAACAACACTATTTGGAAATATTTTGATGCAAGCTGCATTTTCAAAGTGTCAGATTTTTTAAATTCTGTAGATAACTGAGAATATGCTGATTTAACATCAAACACATTCTGTATTATTTTAATCTTACTTAATTAAGCACAAAAGGTTGACTCAAGTCACAAGTTACAAAGTCGATATTGTACAAAAGAATATAGGTCTGTGGTTAAGATGCCTCTGTGTGATAATATGATGAAAAAGAGTTGTGCGTTTTCTTTTTGAGTGCTGATATTGCGTGTTTTCGAAACCTTTCCAGAGTCATGTTCAACGAAACCATTTTCTTTAACACTGCATCACGACAACACATCCTACCCACAATGCTGTAGGTTTCTCTTTATCCCAAATTGGAGCAGCATTCCCGGGTCCCTCAGCTGGCGACATGTGATCGTGATGCTGGCTCAAGCCCAGAGTCCTCCGCGATCTGATTGGCCACTCAGCAGGAAGAGAATTAGACCAACCACTGCTCTCCTATTACACCTTCCTAGAAAAAAAAAACAGCAGAGGGAATTCTAGCAGCATGTGCTAATCCAGATCACCAACGCCTAGTTATTACTTCCAAAAAAAAAAGGAGACATATCGTCAACTTGTGAAAAGTTCAGGACGTCTGGAGCAAACTTTCTGGATCAGACCCCAGGGCTAATGGGAAGCTAGTGCTTCTGTTAATAAATTCTAAATTAATAACTTTGTGGGGGGGGGGGGGGGGGGGGGGGGGGGGGAGGGAGAAAATTTAATTCCGGTAGTCAGAATATGTAATTCGACTGCACTATTCAACTCCTGTTTCATTAAAGAATTTTCTAGTTTTTTTTTTTTTTTTTCTTCAGTGGAATACAATTTAACTTTAACTTCAAGGGTGATAGGAAAACTGGGATGAAAATTTTTATATTTTAAATGTTATTTATTAAATTACTTTGCTTTGTACGTAGGCCTACAGTATATATCTACAAGTTTGAATGGAACACATGGTGGAACAAATTCTGTTTTGTTTCCTTTGCTTTTGTGTGTGTGTGAATGGTATTTTCCATCGATACAACAGCAACAGAGCACAATCTACCTCGATAGAGTAACAGAGAGTAACAGACCTCTGATGGAGGGTGTATGTTATGTAGCTTTTTAGGCTCGTGACAGCATTAGCTTCCAACCCCCAACTTTGACCAATCTCAACATTCCAAATTTGGCAGTTTGCATTTAGAATGTTGGGAAAAATAACTGTCCTGTTGTAACTGTCGATACCCAGACAAACCCAGGAAAACTAACAGGATTCCCATTAGTAACCTGGCTTATACTGTACCATCACATTTGCCAATCAAAGACAATAAATGTATTGTAATATTGTAAATGTAAATGTATTAAATCCATTTTAATTAAGCTTTAATGTATGACACGCAAAGCGAACGTGAGGTTTGTAGCTTTTGTGAACCAGGCCCTCTGCTCTCAGGACTGTGTCCAGAAGCGGGGCTGACGTTCGGATTTTCAAATTCTGTCGGATAAACGTTTCCATCCATCCTTAAAAGAAAAGTGAACTGCCTGACTGCGTTATGAGTGCAGGCGCTGTCAGCTTGTGCAGTTAAACGCTTTTTGTGTTCCTTTTTGCTGCTTTTTCCCCCCCTCTTTCCATCTCTTTCAACACTGAGTCATATCGTAGTGGTGTGTGGGGCAATGTAGTTATGTCGGTAAGGACAGGGCTACAATTTCAAGGCATTAGCTTTTTTGTTGATTTTTTATTTTTTTTAAGTAAATGTCACAGGCAGAATGTGGGCAATTATAAATGAGTCATGGGAATATATGCACTTATGGTGATATTTCAATTTAACTGCTACAGCACTGTGCACTTACCTCTCAATTATTACAGGTGAATCACATCCCTGGTCGGACGTGAAAAATATTTCATTATTGAATAGATTTCTCAAGCTTTGAATCGACGATTGTACCTCTTGAGTGTGAATACCGAGCCAATCATGACCACAAAAGAAGTTGTACCACTGAAGTCTACTCATTCGTCTGTCAATCACGCTAACACAGTGCTACAGGAGAGCTAGCGCATGTTCTCCTGACATACCACTGGGGCCAACTGTTTCAGGGGAAACTCCTTCTGCTGACTGAAACAATTACAACAACTTTTAAAATTAAAATAGAACATAAAACAAATGCAGGAGAAAAAAAAACATTGCAATCAATAGCTACTGAATAACATAAAGGAAAACATTGAAGCACTCTATTGTAATTCACTACATTGTGCTTTTTATTAAGTAATACAAGACTAATTAAATCTGTAAAGTAACCAACATGTTAAAATAAGTTTTTTAATTCAGTCAGTGTTGCTTCATTTAATGTACACATTTTAGGCTGTGGTTTAAAGTCAAACTCAGAATTTTAAAAAATTAAAAATTAAGGGTTGCCTTGGGAGCAAACAGGTTTACTGGTGTTAATTCTCTATAGAAAAGCAGGCAAAGCAGAAATTAATCCCATCACTTACTGACACTCTAAATGGGCATTAAGTGATGACAGAGATACAGAAGTAGCCACTTAAAGTCACCAGAAGGGAATTAATAAACAGGAGTATGTTAATAGAGTAGTGTAAAAAAAAAAAAAAAAAAATTATAAAAAAACAGTGAGCCAGGGGGTGTGTAATTCTTTTCTTAAGCCAGCTGTAAGTAATTACTCCATGGAGCGTTTCTGATGATTACCATAACAGAGCAATTGGACATGAAAAATGGGTAATAGCGCGGACAGGGAAGCACGTTCAGAAAATCGCCCCGATAATTGTTTAATGCTCGCATGGCCACTTCCTGGATCCTATGAAGGAATGTCACAAGGGGAGACTTTAAAGCTTTCGAAGCGGGGGGAGGGGGGGCCTCCTTCGGTTACAGTCCGCTGAAATTTTCAGCGCTTCTGGTTTGGTTTTGCCCGCACCCCTCCTAACCGTTTTTTTGTTGTTTTTTTAACCACTGTCCATTTGCGTGTGCGTCCACTTCGTTCAGTTAAAGGAGGGGATTTCTTGTAAAATGAAACACTGTGCTGAAGAGTCCGGGCAGAACTGTCGTCACGACAGAACTCTGCTTGTGGTAACTAGCGGCAACCGAACATTAACGGACCTCGGTGTCGTTCCTGCGAGGTCACCTTGTCATGACAACGCTCCCATCGCTGTGTGTATACATTCTCATGTCCCCTGGTCAATATTTATCCCCAGGATTGGCATGTTTTCATTTCTGTGTCTAGCAGCACTGGCGCTGGCCGAGAGAAGACTTCCAGACCCCTTTCCAATGCGCCCCCACTTTAATGCAGTGAGCCCCCAAGAACTGGGGCAGGAGGAGGATTCTGTTCTGTTTATAACTGCCGAGGCCTGGTTTGGAGGAAAGAAGAGAGGCCAGCTTGACCCAGCTGTCATGCCCCCTGCAACCCCATGTCACCGTTCCCACAGCTGGGCCTGGGCCAATTTGGGGTGGGGGAAAAAAGGGGTGGGAGTGGGGGGTGGGGGGGGTGGAAGTTCACGGCTCACACTGTCTGAGAAAATACCCACAATCCTCTCTGAGGAAGCCCTCAGGGTATTCTGTGTAAAGTAATATGGATGAAAGTTGAGGAAGTGGGGAGAGAAGAGAACCCCCCCCCCCCCCCACTCTCACCCATTTCACAGGTGGATGTTTGACAGTGGCGCCCCCTAGCAGCAGGTAGATGTCATGGTAGTAAGAAGAATGACACTGCCAGTCCCACTATCCAGAGTCCTGTTATTAAAGCCTATAGCCCCAGGTACAGGGGCAGTAGCCCGCTACATAGCAGCAAATAATGCACTCCATGGCAAAGAAAGGGCGGCCATTTTGTCAGATTTGAGCACTGTGTACTGTGGAAGGGACACTTCACTCCATTTGACAGCACACCTGCCACACATTTTGAACGGAGAACGCCAAGAGCGCGAAAGTTGTATCCAGGACATGTCCTGTAACTGAGCTTAGTCTCTGTTCTGTTCATCCGATTTTCGCCAAATGTTCGGCAAGAAGCTCCTGATGGGACAAGCGCTCTGGTTGCGCTTAGTCAGCCTGCCAAACGCCTGCCCCCCCCCCCCCCCCCCCCCCCCCTTGTTCGGGACGTCCGCTCTCAGTTTCCTCAGGCGTGCACTAATGGGCAACTCATTGAGCTGGGGGGTAGGCACACTGGAGATTGAAGAGGTGGGAGGGTACAGTATCTTTTTGTCAGGGGATTGACCATATCACAACCTGCCCTTTTGTCACAGACACAATAGTAATTAAAACAATAATTTTTTTGGATACAGGGTATTTTTTTTATTATTATTTATTTTTAAAATAATTTTGAAGAGGTGAACGAGTACATAGCAAACAGCGAGACAAAGTAAACATAAAATCCTAAAAAAAAAAAAAATTATAATACCGCACACTGCTCTCCAGACAGGGATTTGGCGACACTGTGCGCGACACATCATAAATATCCCCCTGTTATTCCGTCTAATTTGCCCAGAACTCCACTCCACTCCACTGCTCGACTCGTGTGTTTGCTGATTGACTCAAATCCCATTCCAAAGTCCTCATTAATATAAATAAAATCCACCTTACAGGACCCTCGTTCTGTGCCCGCCCAATCCCAGGCCTTTGAACGGGAACCGTGTAGCGCGTATGAATATTGCATGTTGCACACCTAGTTATGGAAACTCCCAGGAGGCAATGTGGGGCTCTACTGCGAGCATCTGAGTGCGGAGGTGAACAGGCACGGAACTCTGTCAAGATATTCACGGCGAGGAGATTGGCCAACTGCTTTTCAGGGCAGGCGCCGAGAAAGGTTTTACCGTCATCTCCGATTGGACGCGCATTCCGACTGCAGAGGAAACGTCAGGACCGCCATTAATTAATCCAGTAATTGACCTGTGTATTTTCTATCATCATCATCATCATCATCATCAACTTTATGAGGCAAAATGACTTCAGAGTGCCTCGCTATAGGCTATGTTTAATAGACCCCGATATATAGCGAACCAGTTTAGCTCTTTCAAATTGTGCTACTCATTGAAGATTCCGCATATTTTTATGTGGAGGTCTACTGACTTGTCTGTGGATTTACTTTGTATTTCGGACTGGCAGGGGTTAACAAGTCCCAGGGGAGCGGGAAGATGTCTCTGCGCCTGGAGCAATGGGAACCATTTCGGCTCCACGTTTCCACACCGGCACAGCCTCCAGGCAAAAAAAAATATTTATATATTTTTTTTTTTTTAAAGCAAAGAGGTATGACTGCAGCAGACCAGCTAGACATGACTGTACATGATTCATTTATTTTCACTGAACGAGGCTAACTATTCAGAATCGCTATCCCTGGAAAAAATCTTCTTCTTCTTTTTTAAAATAAAATAAATAAATGCTTTAAAGCACTTTTTTTGAGAGAAATTGAGACAAACTTGTGATTTTAAACTTTGAAGAAGATGCTTTTTTTTCCTTCAAAAAATATTTCCAGATTCCGTCTGTAATGTTTTCAGTAACGGCCGTAAAAAAAATATTATTCCTGCATCTTTTTTGCGCTGTGCATGTAATAACAGTAGGGTCTCCTACAATCAAAAGCAAACCAATCACAGGCTGCTTTCTGTTCCGTTATGATCTCTTCCCATCTCACGTAACTTCAACGCTTTTCGCCTTTAACGTTTCGCAAGACGACGTCAGAGCAAATGCTACATTTTCTACATACCTTTCTACAGGACCAAGTAGAACATACATAACAATACATAAATTGTTGAACGCTGTGTACTGTGAGGCATGAAACATAGCGTACTTTCTGAAATAGCGTACTGTCGCTTTAATGGCAAAGCCAATGCCGAATCGACCGAATGAAGGTCTTTACAACTGGGAGCGCAGCATTGCTTCCGAGAGGTATGCTTTAATCTCGCTCCTCTGTCATTCACTCCCAGTGCTCGACAGCCTTCATGACCAACCCATTGTGTTGACAGTCTTAGAGGATGCTCGTGGAGCCTGTCTATTATTTACATATCTACGTCCCTGATTTTTTTTTTTTTCCTTCAATAGCAAAGTACTTTATTCCGTGTCGCCAGGGTTTATTTATTCCTACACTATGGTTTAGCTTTGTCGAAGGTTATGCATAAATGTCATTTATATTTGTAAAATGACAGCTATCCATTTCAAAATTTCGTACAAATGAAGTTGACGTCGCCCGTGCAAACACTCAGCGAGGGCCCCCGCCATCGTTTAACGCTGACTCTAGCAGTGACCTGCGACATTTGAGGAGCTGAGATTTCCGTTTGAAAATTTTCAGTTAAAATTTGAAGTTCAAATTCCCAGACGTCAAGAACAGCGGTGTTGAGTTCACGGGCACAATTAATTATAATGGATGTGTCCATGGCTAACCATCTATCAAAAAAACAAGACCACAGACTGCCCACAATTTCTACTGGACTTTCTAAAACAACACTACTAAAGTTAGCTTGGAAGAAAAAGTGACTCACAGTTTCTGGAATATGATATGAGCAGCATGATATGCTAAGACATGGGACTCTTAGCGCTGTTGGGATGAAGAGATCCCATCGTAAAAATCAGTGGTTTAGTCCTCCGCTCACAGTACATTTTTCTCTAAGGGCATACAGAGTTTCCAGTGGGCAGGATCCTGAACTGTCGTGGGGCAGAAATGAAACAAAAACATTTTTGAATAATATTAAGAAAATTCTAAATTCTGTGGTTTCATATTAAACCGATGTTCTTTTTGAGATGGTTTTTTTTTTTTTTTAAGATGGCAGCCATCGGACACCGGAAAGGGGGGAAGGGATGGGAGGTGCGTTGGATGTGTGTGTGTGTGTGTGTGCCTGTGTGTGTGTGCGTGTCTGTCTGTGCGTGTGTCTGTGTGTGTGTGTGTGTGGGGAGGGGGGGCTTATAGTGTATGAGAAAAAAAGAACAGAGCCGTAAAAAAAAAAAAGAGGAGGAGAGAAAAAAATAAAGGGAGCAATAGAAAATGGCAGAGCAGGGTAGGACCGCGTCCCCTGCGATTGGACGGGAGAAACGCTGAAGAGCCAAGTTCAATTTAATTCAACCCGCTTATGGCGGGGAAAAGGAATCGGTCTTTATTATGAAAGAAGTGGGTGAACGCTCGGGGGAGGGCGCGAAGACAGACAGGCGCGGACGTGCTCTCGGGCCTTCCGTAATTACCCCCCCCCGCCCAAAAGCAGCGCCCGGAATCAGCCCCCAGCTCCGCCGCGTTTATCTCCTCCCGCCCACCGCGGTAACCTTCGCTGCTTATTTTTAAAAGATCGCTGTCCGCATAAATATTACGCGCAAACACGCATGTGCCGCCCCCCTTATGTGTTCGCTGCCCCTCTGAGCTTTTCCGTTTGTGAACGCAGGACTGCCTCGCGCTGCGCAGTCCAGCTGCGATACGGATCTTGCTCAGGAGCGCGTCTTACTTTTAGTAAGTCCGTCGCCGTTACTCGAAAATCCAAAAGGCTCATCAGGAAGACGGGCGAGTGGCTGATCGTTTCTCCGTCGCCGCTGTTTACCTGCATGCTACAGCGTGTTAGAGGAGGGTGGGCTACTCTGATCCGAAGTGGGTGAACGCTCGGGGGAGGGCGCGAAGACAAGACAGGCGCGGACGCGCTCTCGGGCCTTCCGTAATTACCCCCCCTGCCCAAAAGCAGCGCCCGGAATCAGCCCCCAGCTCCGCCACGTTTATCTCCTCCCGCCCACCGCAGTAACCTTCGCTGCTTATTTTTAAAAGATCGCTGTCCGCATAAATATTACGCGCAAACACGCATGTGCCGCCCCCCTTATGTGTTCGCTGCCCCTCTGAGCTTTTCCGTTTGTGAACGCAGGACTACCTCGCGCTACGCAGTCAAGCTGCGATACGGAGCGCAATGTAGAGTGCGTCTTATTTTTAGTAAGTCCGTCGCCGTTACTCGAAAATCCAAAAGGCTCGTCAGGAAAGCGGGCGAGGGGCTGATCGTTTCTCCATCGCCGCTGTTTACCTGCATGCTACAGCGTGTTAAACGAGGGCGGGCGGTTCTGATCCTGGAGGGCCGGTGCGTACGCGGTGTTTTTGTTTCCGGTCAATTACCCCGGCTGAATGAGCTAATTGGCTGCATAAGCCGACACTGGTTCAGTCGTAGGCTGGATCACTGTAAAACGCTTCATACAAAGGGCCACAAGGACAGCAGGCTTCGGCTGCCATTCACGCGCTTATCAAGAAATGTACCGCAGATAAAATGTCGGGTGCCTTAAATGTTAGGGCGAATTAAGTAATTTAGGCCAGAATTCAGCTCATCTCTGAAGTAAAACATCGGAAAGTGACTGGTATTGGGAAGTAGTGGTGTCTATGTTAGTCTACATAACCCAGTGAATATTCTGATCATTCCCAGCTTGTGGTAAATAAATGTATTTAAATATATTTAGCCTACATTTGTAAATGGGATGGCAGGGAAACATCTCACAAAAAGTTTTTCACACACTCACATAGACCTGTAACCTGGACGGTTAACGGATGTCGTGAACTACATTTTCATAAGGGGGGGGTCTGAGCAGGGACCCCCCCCCCCATATGGACTCAGACATCCCCCTCCAATACACAGCCTCTTTATAACTGCCTCTCTATGCCCTAATACAGGTGCACCCCCCCCCCCCAGAATGAATCCCGGTTCCCACATCAAAATGGGTGTTAGGTTGCTCCTGCCCCCCCCCCCCCCCTCGTTTGCAGTGAATGTCAGTTGGCGGAACAGAGGCCCGTGACCCGGGGTGACCGTCGAGCGCCCCCCCCCCCCACTCCCGTTGTCACGGACACACACGCGCGGCTCGCGTACGGTCACCACCTCGTAGAGCGGCGGTTTACAGCTGCATTAAAAACTGTCGGCCTTTCTGACGAACCGCAAAAAACCACTAAATGGCCTCTTCAACAGCGCGCGCGTCGCACGCCCTTAACCTCGACGCTGAGCCAGGACAGACGACACGACTTCGCCATTTGTTAGATAAATAGACGAATCATAATAACCCCGCCGATCTCTTCGCGACGAATATGTACAGCGTCACCTGTGCAGATATCGTTCTTGTTAACGGGAGGCCTGTGAAAACTGCACTTTGTTTCTCAGGTCAGAAATAAACCCCCCTGAAGCCCTACACCCTTCCTGCTTTCAGCGGAGCGAGAGAGGCGCAGTTCTAGCACTGTCAGGAAAACCGCGCCAGAGAGGGAGCGTGACTAAATTAAACAAAACCGACAGACGGAGCGCGGAGCGATGCTCTGCTCGGCTCGATGTTCCATCTCTCGCCCCCCGTCCCACCCGCTCCTTGCCCCCCTCCCGCCCCAGCTTCCCGCCTCCCCCCCTCCCCACCCCATCCCACATCATCCCCAGGTCTCCAATACCCGCTCCTCAGCATGGTGCTGTCGAGCTCCAGACGAATTAATATTGCCTCCGCCGCCCCGTCCTGCCATATCCAATTGCATTTAAATATCTCACATAATCTGAAAGTGGCACGTCATGATGGTGTGACCGAACCCGGCGGCGGGGAGGTCTGGGGGGGGGGGGGGGGGGGGGGGGGGGGGGGCCAGACGGCGCTTCTCAGCACCCTCTGCATTACAAAAAAAAAAAACCCTGCTCCCTCTTCTCGAGCTGAAGATTGGAAACGCGGGACCCCTGTGCCCCCCCCCCTCGCCCCCCTTCACTCCCCCTCCCAGTTTCGGGGCCTGCCTGAGCAGAACCTCCGGACGACGGTAACGCCGCCGTCCCGAACGGGTCTCTGATTGAGCCTCGACCCCCCCGCGCGGGGAGTCCTCGGGGCGGGCGATGGGGGGGCAGCCGGGCGAAATGGATAAATCAAATTATGATAAGTGAGAATTACTGTCCCGGTGTTTTTTTTTTTTTTTGGAGGTGTGGAGATGGTGGGCTGCAGGGGATGGGGACAAGGTGGGGGGGGGGGCTTAGCAGGCACACAGTCCACCCCTTATTTTTTGTGGTTGTGAAGTCCCGGCAAAGTCTCTGTGGAGATTTATTAGGGCGCCTTTTTCCCGAAACACCTACTCCATGGAACGCCTGCTTCACAGGACACCTGCTTTGGAGAACACCTGTTTCACAGAACATGTGCTTCACAGAACACATGCTTCACAGAACATGCTTCACAGAACACATGCTTCACACAACATGCTTCACAGAACACATGCTTCACAGAACATGCTTCACAGAACACATGCTTCACACAACATGCTTCACAGAACACATGCTTCACACAACATGCTTCACAGAACACATGCTTCACACAACATGCTTCACCAATAAACAAATGGTGCTGAACATTGGTTGTTGGTTAAAGTCATAGCTGTGTTGGTTGTCTTATCTTCTTTCAGTGCCAGCATATATATGGGCAACTAAACAAAGCTTATTACATAATCAGTTGATGTCTTCACTTGCCTTCCACAAACAATTAAGAAAAGTACTTGGTGGAACGTTTGTGGTGGATACTTTATACTGCTGTATCTGGTTGTTAGGCCTATTAATAACTTCTCATGAAGTCTCACGAATGAAGAATACAAAGCTAGTGTTGTTAGTGAGCTGCATAAGACCAGCTTTGCTGCATGAATGATAACTTCTGATTTTGTCTCTCTGCAGTTTCGCTGATGTCCCTGAGGTTTTACGAATGTGTTTCATGTGAAATTATCCTCTACTTGGCTTTGTTTTCTGAACATCACTTGACAGTTTTGTTAGCAGAGCGGCTGCAAGGTCAAATTTTTTTGGGGATGTTGCTTATTAAAATAAGAGCTTGGGCTGTCGAGAAAACCAGCATACTGCATGTCAACATGTGGAAGGTAGACGTGCAAGAAAAACACTGGAAGGCAATCGGCCGGTGCAATATGGAGCTGATTTACCAGGATTTGAACATGTTAGCAAATATTATTCTCAGAAAGGACTTTGGCAGGAATTTAATGCAGAATTTCTTACGTTTCACAACTCATCCAAGTGCCAAAGTAGGTGTGTGTGTTTGTCATTTATGACTCACAGTTGCAAGTGTGGGAGATGAGTTTAAAAATGGGACCTAAAAACCAGTGTGTTATCCACTCTTCATTTAAAAACGAATGGTACAATCTGTTCTTATTAATGAGCAGAGAGGTTTTAAAAATTAATTTTAGTGGCCAGAAAGAATGCATGTAGATCTCAGTCCCTCCCTTTGTAATTATGACCCAAGTGCCAGAATGCCAATGCAACATTTGATTTAATTTTTATCATGCTTGTTTTAACAGTACGTCTGAAAGGCAAGGCCCCTTGTAGTTGATTGAAATAAATGCTTGAGTGAGACCTGACCTGGGGTATGAAGGCAGAGTGGAGTCCCTCTGGCCTGTTCAGGGACAGTGGCACCCTGGTGGTCAACCAGCAGGTCCAATGCTTTGATCCCATTACATAGGCCTTTATTTCTACCATATGGATGGAAAGTAGGAGCAGATATTTCCTGGTGTCGATTCCAGTTTGCCTTTCCGATGGCCAGGTTGCCTCAGCCTGACTGCTCCCCCCCCCCCATCCTCCTCCTCCACCCCCCCCCCCCCCCTTTAAGAAAGATGCTGGATCCTTGACAGGGGATGACCCTGGATTCACCCTGCACCCCCCCTCCCCCCTCCCCCTGGTGGTAAATGTCACTCTAACAAGAGCACCCGCCATCTTACATCACCCGCGAAAAGTGAAGTGCAGGAGGAAAACACTGCCATTCTCTCGCACATGCCATTTCTCTCTCTCTCTCTCTCTCCCTCTCTCTCTCTCTCACACACTCTTTCTTTCTCTCTCTCTCTCGCTCTCTCTCTCTCACACACACTCTTTCTCTCTGTCTCTCTCTCTCTCTCTTTAAGAAGAGATTTTGGGCTTTTCTTTGAGAAAATAAGAATCAGGGACACTGTTTGGCTGCGCACATCCAGAGTACAAGTGAGCATCGGTGGATTCGCGAGCCCAATAAAGAGTCTGCTCTTCTTGCTCTTGCTGTCTCACTACACATAATGTATATACTGTATACACCTCATACTTACCCCCTCTGGGGAGGTACTGTATTTCGATCTCCCTCCTCTTTGCTCTCCTGTGTCCCTTGTGAGTCACTCCGGACAACGACAGGGAAGTGAAGCAGAGTATAATGGGTGGAGCTATCGTGACCTGCCAATCACTGACTTTGTTGATTGGTTTTAACCAATCAAAACTATTGCTCTGCATTGATGGACATACGGTATCGCCTCCCATTTCGGGTCTCATTGTCTCATCACCGAAATTAAACCCGTGCGAGGGTTGCCTTGGGGAGTGCCTGGAACAACCCAAAAAATAAATACGTACTTTTGGGAGCGAACGAGGGAACGCTGGAAGGATTCATCTTCAAGCTGTTAAACAACTTAAAAGAACAGAGGGGTGGCCAAGAATAACTACTTGAAGAAGCTCATTAAGTGTCAGTTATAACCTCAGAGCTGCACATTTAATCAACTGCACAGATTAATCTGAGTTATCATACACACTGCACAATAGTTAAAACTTTAAAAAAGTTTGTTTATTAATGCGCTTGTCTGGCCTCCGTTGGTCGCCTAGCGACATCGGTGAAATGTAGCTTGAGGGTCTGAGTGAAACTGTATAATTTTGGACATAACTCACTCATTCAAAGGAGTGAATTGTGCCAAACTGTGATGTTATTAGATCACTTTCATTATCCCATAAAGGAAAAGTAAACCAGGGGCCTTGTACAAACCCAGTCTGACATGTTTATCTGTTTGTTTTCTGTTGAATCGTCGAGGGAGCGACATGGTAGCTATCTTTGGCCGGCCTTGCCGGAAGGCCTTTTCTTGGGGTTAAGCCACTGACCGCTCCGCCCGTCCACAGACGGCTAACCTCGGCCCCCGAGGCACTGACCTATCGTTAACACCCGGACCACAGGCACATTACGCAGCTTCCTCTCAGACCGCGGTGCGTTCCAGCCGCTCACAGACGACTGACTCTCCACGGGCCTCCTAAACAATGGGAATAAAACGCGGGCGGTTCAGAAAAAAGATGCACACAGTAAAATGCCTCGTGTTAATTATACTGTAACAGCCCAACACACACCCAACATACACCATGACAAACTGTCCAGGGTAAATTCCTGCCTCTCACCCAAGGCATGCTGGGATAGGCTCCAGGACCTCCCATGACCCTGACCAGAAATAAGCGGGTATAGACAATGGATGGATGGATTGGATGGAGTCCAACAGGGACCGCGTGCACTCCCTAAGAGATGATTTAACACTGAACATTTCATTGGGGGCGACGGCCAAGCCAATGAGCTTCGCGTCTTCCGTCCTCTCTGTAGAGCCCATTAATCTGGCTCAGAGTGAGGTCATAAAACAGCGCCGTAGTCTTCGGCTCGCAGTCTGGCACATTTTCTGTAGAGCCCATTAATCAGGCTCAGAGTGAGGTCATCAAACCGCGCCGTAGTCTCCAGGTCCTGGTCTGGCACATTTTCTGTAGAGCTCATTAATCAGGCTCAGAGTGAGGTCATCAAACCGCGCCATAGTCTCCAGGTCCTGGTCTGGCACATTTTCTGTAGAGCCTATTAATCAGGCTCGGAGTGAGGTCATCAAACAGCGCCGTAGTCTTCGGCTCCCAGTCTGGCACATTTCCCCTCTGTTTCTCAGCAGCTGATAATGATCTCTATTAGCCTGACTGCTAGCTAATGCTGCATTTAACAGGCGTGGCGAGCAACAAGCTATCAGAGGATGAGATGTATAGTTTCACTGCTCACCAATGGCAATTTAGACATCCTGTGCATGTAAATGCATACACATATATGTATACACACACATACATACACACATGTACATACACATACAGGCACAGGTGCATACATGTACACACACACACATACACACACAAATGCAACATACACGTGCACACACTCATACACACATGTACACGCATACACGCTCCTGCACACACACACACACACAGTCACATAAGAATAAAGAAACTATCTCCATTACTAAATCAACATAAAGCTCAGCTCAGAGCACGTGTGCAAACATTTTCAAAGAGGGGAAAAAGTAAGGCCCGAGGTTTTCATTTCCAAAAGGATTTACGCCTTTTCAACAGCTCCAGATCTTGCCAAATCTTTGTGTGCGGGCGGCCAGCGCGTGCCCCCGCCGTCCCAGAATGCCTCGCTGTTGAGTCACCTGGTGGTGCCAGCGGGCTGCGGGTCCCCGTGTGACTGAATGACGGCGAAGAAAAGGGCGTCGGCCACGTGTTTTTGTTTTTTTTTGGGAGTGCAGAGACGTTCCCTCGGTCTCCGTCGGGGTCCATGACCAGATCTGAGGGTTCACGGAGACGGCCAGCGCTGGGCTCCACCCAGCAGTTTCCATGGCTCATCAATAACATCGCCGCCACGGCAACAGAGCAGCCCCGAACCAGTTGACTTTGGAATGTTCCACGGAACGTTGAGAAAGACGGGCTTCCAATCGCGCGCTGGCTGGCAGAGGCCAGCGACGAGCAGCGTCGGACCATAATAAACTCTTCAGAAATGGTCTTCTGTGTATCCTGTGTATAGACAGGCTACCTAGCATATGCTAACAAAAGCTTTTTAAAAAAATGTCTCAAAATTCACCAGTTTAATCGAGCAAGCATTGTGGTAAAAAAAATTTTATGAATCAAAAATATGGATGTCACTCTTCATGTTTCTCTTTCTCTGTTTTAATACAGTAACACTCCCTATATGAAAAAAATTATTATTATTTTAAAAAGTACACATAACGCAATGATTACCATCTACTGTACGAGATGAAGTGTGCTGTGGAAAGGCTTGCTCAATTAGCAAGGCCCCAGCCAAGGCGGTTTAACTTACATTATTTTTTTTTCATAGTAAATCATGATTAACTTCACAGTGTGAAATACTTGGCCAATAACGGTGACCTGACGGCAAAACAATAATTACAGCAATCTGACCCCAAACAGGAGAACTGTACGAGCGCGCTTCGGGGCAGAATTAGCGTCAGGAGGGGGGGACGGGGACGGGGGGGGGGCGCACAAGATGGCCGCCCCGGAGAGAGGTGTCCGTTTCTCTTCTCGCCGCGCCTCCTCGGCCTGATGGGAAATGTTCATTTGCATAGGCCGCCTCTCCCCCCCAGCACCGCCCCCCCCCCCCCCCCGCCCGCCCCGCCCCGCCCCGCCCCCCCTCTCTTCATCCCCCTCGCCAAATCCCCTGATCCCCGCGGCCCGTTTCTTGCAAATTGCCCATCTGAGTAAACACGCCGTAGGTTCTGCGCCACATGCAGCGGCCGCTAATGGGAGCTGCGCCGCGGCACACTGTTCTGCTGGGAGTGTTTGTTTCCAGTCCCCAGCCTCGATTCTTCCCCCTCTCCCTCTCCCTCTCTCTCTCTCTCTCTCTCTCTTTTTAACTCATTCTCTCTCTCACTCTCTCTCTCTCTCTCTCTGCCTCTCTCTCCCTCTCTCCCTCTTTCTCACTCTCTGCCTCTCTCTCTCTCTCTCCCTTTCTCTGCATCTCTCTCTCTCTCCCTCACTCTCTCTCTCTCTCTCTCCCACTCTCTGCCTCTCTCTCCCTCTCTCTCCCTTTCTCTGCCTCTCTCTCTCTCCCCTATCTCTCCCCCCCCCCCCACCCCACCCCCCCCCCCCCCCGGTCACCAGCTGTAGTGGACTGTACACAGTGAACAGCGCCCCAGTTTAATATTCAGAGTCCGCTGTGTCGCCACACCATCCCCTCTGGGCAGATAGCCTCCATTGTGATGTCACAGACGCAGCTACAGGGGGCGGCGTGACTGGACGACGGCGGCGATGTTTCATTCGCTGACGAGCATTATCTAGCAGTGCCCCCCCCCCCCAAAACGCCCCCACCACCGCCACCCCTTTGACCCCCCTCCCCTCCTTTGGTGCCCGTGGTCTTTGAGTGGTCCCTAATTTGAATAGTGTCTAAAGCCATTACTGGAGGAGAGGGGGGGGCGTGGGGGGTTAGGACTATGAAATGAGGTACATCTGGACTCGGCTGCATGCATACTAATAGCATCATTATGCCCCAAACCCCCCCCCCTCCCACCCACAATCCACCTACCCCCCCCCACCCCCGCCCCAAACCCCCCCGAGATTCTGAGTGCGTGTGTATTTTGTCACGGTCTCTGTCGCCTCCCTGTATGTTTTGTTGTTTGTTTATTTTCATTTTTTTTTTCTTTTTTCTTTTTTCAAACTAAGTACAACGCTAAATTTGGGTATCATAGTTCACGTAATTGTCCTGCTTTCGTGCACTGTAACGTGGGTGGCACAGGGAGTGCTGTTTTTTTGCACGGCTGTGAACTTGACCCTGAGTGACCCCCCTGATAATGACTGAATTGAAAACACCTCCCTGTGGAATGTAGGTTGTACATACAGGCTAGGCAGTCTGTTTTTTTTCTTTTGGTAATATATACATATACATTGCAATTAAAGGGCCAGCGTCCAATGTCTCTGTACCTACACAGTAACAAATAGATAAACTGGGAGGAGGAGGAGTAAAGTGTCTTACCCCTTTAAAAAAAAAAGAGCCAAATCACACAGCTGGAGGAAAGCCTGGATCTTATTGAGAACGCACAGTTTGTGGTGTGAATTTGTTTTTGAGCACGTGTGTGTGTGCTTGCGTGTGTATGTGCGAGTATGTGTGTGTGCTTGCGTGTGTGTGTGCGAGTATGTGTGTGTGTGTGTGTGTGTGTGTGTGTATGCCCATGTGTTTTTCCCAATGGCCACAAAACCCAATTCACACTGTTTAGTGCCGTGTGTCTCTGACATCGTCGCCAGACTCGAGGGCCTTACCTCCTGCAGAGACGCAGGGCGGCCCCGTCTGAATGGTCTGGGGGAACAGCCCAAACGGAGAACAGGGGCGACCGGTTAGAGACACAGAAACGCGGGGTGGACAGAGCGCCCCTCAGACAGGGCCGCTATTGGGAGCGGGACGACAAACAACAAAGATGGCCGCCGGACAGACGGCGGGAGGGGGCGCGGTCACGGGCCAGGGCTGCGCCCCCCCCCTCGCCCCCCTCCCCCCCCCCCCCGCCCGGCTGCCGACAGATCCCCCGTTTTGATGCATCTTCCGTCACCGCGGCGACAGTCCATCACCCAGAGATATCACAGGAGGACGGTAATTTGAGGTGGGGCTTATGGCTCGACACCCCTAAACTCATGAATAATAATGACCTGTGGGAGAGAGACGGCGGGGGGGAAGGGGGTGTGTGTGGGGGGGGGCGAGGGGGTGAGGGGGGGCGAGGGGAGGGGGTGTGAGTGCTCCGTCCGGAATCTCAGCCAGCGAGCAATCTCCCGCGGCGACATCACCTCGCCTCCAGACCCCCCCTCCACCGCCTCCTCCCCCCTCGCCCCCCCCCCCCCGCCCCCTCGCCCGGCCCCCATGTTTATGCATGACTCCTGTTTCATATGTATCTGGGGGGGGGGGGGGGGGGGGATCATTTCTCCTGCCGGTCCCGGGGAAAGCGGTGACACGCACTGCATTAAGAGTGATGACCCACACAAGGGGCGCGACAGTTCCCCCAGATTACACCATTGTCAAAACAAATTGAAATTTCCTTTACAGCGGTCGCACGCACGTACCCGCCGAGCTGCGCCAAGCCGAGCCGCGCCACGGAGAGAGAGAGAGAAAGACAGAGAGAGGGGGCGAGGGTGGAACCGAGACAGAGAGAGAGAGAGAAAATGGGGGCAGGGATTAGCTGATTCAGAAATAATCTTTTTTTTTTTTTTTTTTTTTTTTTAAAGATCCCAGCATCCTGTTTCACAATTATTCTCATTACCTTTTTCCTTTTCTGTCCGTGAGAATAGTCAGATCTTCAGCAGGCGTTCATTTTCTCAAAAAGTGGTCCCTCCCCCCCCCCCCCGGTTGGTTCTGATGAGGAAACAGATTTTTTCCATTTTATGTGCTTTTCTTGTTTATGTTTATCAGAGAGATCTGACAAGGGGGGGGGGGTGGGGGAAACGTCTGAGTAATGTATGTTTTATGGTCAAGGGGAAAAAAAAAAAAAACAAGACCGTATGAATATTTGAATATCTGTCCCCCGTCGAAATATGGACAAGATTGTTTTCATAATGCCATATCTGTGTACAGTCCCTCTTTGTTTTTCAGTTGAATATGCATGGATGAGCCACAGCATTATGGGAAGACAAGACATTCCTGTTATGAATGTGGCTCTGTGACATGAAAAAAAAAGGGAATTGTCCAATCATCACTGCAAGCCTGCACACTGAACGTCCTCAGTCTGTAAATCTTTCTTTTTTTAGTGTCTCTGAGCTTTCCTCAGGCAAATGTGTGCAAATAGCAGAAAAAAGATGGGTGGGATGGGGTGGAGAGGAGGGGAGACAGGGGGACGGGGGGGGGGGGGGGGGGGGGGGGGGGGGGGGTCCCAGTACTAGTGCAGCCCCTCATTAAAACAAATTGCAACCAAATATGTCGGAGAGTCATATTAACACTTAATCTTGACAGGGTATTTATTACAAATTGCCACCTATTTAAAAAATAATAATAATAATAATAATAATAATGGCACACACACCCTGTTGCGTTTACGCACTTGACCTTTATTAAGAAGTATGCAAGGGAGCCTTTCATTTTTATTCCCTCTTTCCTTCACTACGTCTCTCTCTCTCTCTCTCTCTCTCTCTCTCTCTCTCTCTCTCTTTCTCTCTCTTCAATTGGAATTGTCCCAGAGCATTCCTTTGTAAGCCGTCCTGGTTTGAGATCCACCCCCGCCCCCACCCCCCCACCCCCCCCCCCCACCCTGTCTCACTCGCCTCCTGCCTGGGCATGCATTTGCATCGGCCTCTTTTTTTTGGGGGGGGGGGGGGGGGTGCGTTTTTAAACCCCAGACCTCGGCTGGGTCACATGGCCTCAGCTCTCAGCTCACCCACCCCCCCCGCCCCCCCCCAGGACCCGCAGGAGACGAGGGGTTATCGAATTCCCCCGTCCCAGCCAAGCGGGGCAGGAACAGGGGCCCCCGCCGCCGTCCCGAACCGGGCCAAGGAGGCTTAACTCCCCGTCAGACATTAGGGCTCGTAAACAGGCCGCACACTATCCAGTTACACCTGGAAGGACCGAGTGAAGGGGACGGGGGACGGGGGGGGGGGGGAGGGTTGAGGGGGGTTGCAGGGGGGTGGGGGGGTTGGGGGGGCGGCTCTGGAAACCACTGTCTTTAATGTGCCTTTTCTCTCAGATGGCTGGGTGTACAGTTTCATAAGAAAAAGGGGCAGGTCACTGGCACACCCATATCCCAATGTCCTGGCCATGAGTTGTACCAGAGACAAGGGGGAGGGGGGTAGTGGGGGGTGGTTTGAGACTTTGGGTGTGAGGCAACTGTGCCTTCTGCTGGCTGGTGAGCAGAATTTACACGGGACGTGACAGAAGGTGAAACTTTAACTCTCAAAATGAGCTGACCGTACCAATGCGAATCTCCCCGCCCATTGAAAATGAATGCCAGCTGATTGTTTTTCCATCCATCCATCCATACATCCATTATCTATGCCCGCTTATCCTGGGCAGGGTCACTGGGGGTGCTGGAGCCTATGGTGTTAATTCTTTTTCCTTTTAAAGAAAAAGTTTCTGCAAGAATAATATAATTTTTGGGGGCATCAGCTGCAGCCGTTTTTGCTGGCTATGGAAGTATGGAAGGCAAGCATTAACACAGTAACGGTTAGTTGCTAAGGTCTATAAGAAAACATATAACCTCTTTACATTGATAACTTTGTAGCATGCATGAATCTACTTCAGCACTATCTACTCTAGGAAGAAAACAAGTTACTTTCTTTGTAAAATGTGGGTTGGATAAAATGATTTATTTGGTGTGGGCCATCAATTTATATCCCAGATTTTCAATGTGAACAGATTTTTTTTTTGTTGGATATAAAATAGGACCTTCAGGCTACACAAGCCTATATGCAACAGAAGGGCCATTCAGTATGTCCTTTATTTCTTTTGTCCAGCTTTTATTCAACCCCCTTTCCAGAGAAGTCACAATAATAAAATCAATCAAAACGCTTCTGCTTATCCAGTGTGCACCGAACGGCACTGGCCGCAGTGCCCGGGGCTGGCTGTTTAACTGTGAGTCATAAAGCCTACGTAATTATGGAGAAACATGATGTAACACCTGTCATAAGCAGTCATAACAGCCAGATGAAGCTTTCCTACATGTCATAATATCACACGAATTTTTCCAAAAACAGATCACCATAATCGCAGAACATATTACGATAGCGTTGACACTTATGGGTCACGCGCTGTGAAACATTGTCATGACTGGTTATGACACAGTAGTGTCACTCTTATTGTACCATTAAGGGCACTTACATAGTATAGTTCAAATAAAGTGTAATGAAGCATTCGCTTTGCTGGAGAAGGGATCGTGGGACATTTGCGCAAGGTGTTATAGAGACTCCCGCATATTTCCAAGTGCAGCAGTTCTTCATTGAAGGAGTTGGCAGATTTATCAATCACATTTCAGGACACAATTTGACTTAAATTTGCTACCTAGTTTTTTCTCTAAAGAAAAAAAAAAAGTATAATCCAGACCTTTAAAAAAAATAATACTTATCAAAACTCTGCATGCGTAGGTTTAGGTGTAGGTGTAGGCGAATGCGTGTAGAAGTCTACGGTACAGTACTGGCAAAACTGCATGTGTTTGTAGTTCATAAATACACCGTGAATGCACGGTGCTGCGGAACAGACCAGATGTGACAGGAGTCACTTGGATACAGGAGATTCTGAGATGTCAGAGTTAATTACTACATCTGCTCTCACCTGTAGGAGCTGTTTCTGAGCTCCATGATCTAAGTACACAAGTAAAGAAGAAAAAAATCAAATGAAAAAAAGGGGGGGGGGCGGGTTATTGTATGGGGGCAACTCATTATGATGAGCAACACCATCCCAAACTCTCCTCACCCTTCACCTATGAAAACTGTGCCATCCAAGCACATCAGATACATTAGGCCTCTGCTCGTAACTGGCAGAGATTTTTTTTTAAAAAGCAAACAAGCTTTGTGCTCAAGCTGTGAGTGAAATGGCTTTTCAGTTTGCCAGCATTTTGAGCTTAATGAATACAAAATGGTCGCCATTAAGAAGAGACAAAACAGATTATTTTGGGGCTTTTTTGGAGTGCACTGCTCGCCGCCAGGCTTTGGATGGTCACTCTGATCTTTCATTAAGACCTCACACTGGGGGGGGGGGGGGTCCCCTCTGCCGACGTCCGGGGCCCCCCGCCCATTGAGTGGCTGCCGTTTAAAACGTTGCTTTCATAATTCAACACCCATTTTTAAACATGTGTACATAAATGCAGGCTGCTGGAGAAAACGCCAGGCACGTTTTATCCAACATGGCGACCCGCTCCAGTGGTCACGTTTGTTGGAGATTAAATATGTCTGTAACCACAAAGCCCATAACAGACAGGTCCATAACCGACAGGTCAGTAACCACCAAGCCCATAACAGTCAGGTCCATAACCATCAGGCCCATAACCGACAGGCCGGTAACCACCAGGCCCATAACCGACAGGCCGGTAACCACCAGGCCCATAACCGACAGGCCCGTAACTGTCAGGCTCACAACCGCCAGGTCCGTGGCAGTCTGCCAGGCCAGCTCATGCCTAATCTGCGCTCGTTAATGACCAGCATGTGCTAATTACCTTCTCTCCGCCTTGCTGGCTCTTCCATCTCACTAGCACCGCCATCCACCAGCCGAAGCAAAACATGTCCGACTGCAGCAGACTTCGCCCGGACAACTGCTTCACCGAGGAGAGAAAAAAAAGGAGGGAAGCAGTCCGGCTCGAGGCCCAGGCATCAGAAATCTGGACAAACAGAAAGGAATAGCTCCGTCTGATTGCTATAAAGTGCAATCTTTACGTGCATGCCGGACCAAAAAAAACACGAGAAGCACTTCCTCATACTAGGTCATGTACTTACGGAAGCACAATGATATTTTTACCATTTACTTTCCTGCTATTGTCAAAAAATTTTTTTTAAATTTTATTTAGTTCGAGTAAGTTTTTTTTTTTTAATTAAATTTATTTTTGTACAACAAATTACTTGTTACCTTTTGTAACACACTTAAAATATTATGTAGTAGATGAAAACGAGGCTGTGGATTTGTAAAAGCAAACTTTGCGCAGCAAAGGCAAGGATCAAGTGCATTTTCCTCTCAGTTTATTGGTTCTTGTTGGGCGATCGAGGGAATTTTTTTAAAACCAGTTAGAAGCCATGGCTAAAAATAATTCTCGTCGACGTGCGACTGTTTTATCCGCACAGTTTCACTAAAAAACGGTCCCTGGAGGTTAATTCCATGTTTGATTCAGACTCACCTGTACGCCGTCACGGGCACGCACGCGTGTGAGGAGCACCAATTATCTTTCTCCCGCCCCTGAGCACACATGATTGGGCAAATTACTCGTTTAGGACGTGCTGCTTAGGGAGGACGCCATACACGTAACGTGCACTCAATTTCTTTCTCAAGTACTCAGCACACTCCTAATGTGTCCAGAGCAACATGTAGTACACTTTAATATCGGAATGTTCATGGAACAGCGTTGCAACTTTCTTTTTCTTTTTTTTTTTCTTTTTTTTTTTGAGAAAGCTATTGAGCGATTTGAAGTGAAAGTAAATAGGTTCACGTGCTGCTGGTGAGAAGTGATGGATCTATCTGAATTGATTTTACACAGAGTATTTCACACCCAATGGCTTGGCAGCATGGTCCCAAAGAGTCATAACTGGTGATTACAATTCATTCATTAATGCATTCGTGCATACATTCATTTATTCATTAAAACATGAAACATGCAATAGGGTGTAATATATATGGGACTTAAGATGCAAAAATGTAAAACATGCTTTTTAGTTGTTTAACTTATTATTGTCACCTTCTGCTTTTTGATATAATAAAATCAGAAGATAAAGTGATGTAACACCCATAACTAATGACTGCAAAATACAGAATAATAATGTTTAAAAATGAGAGCTCTTTTTCCCTTAAGATTTTGCCAGAACATTTTTTTTCTTCCACGCTCAATATTATTTGCTTCAAGCGTAAAAAGTACAAGATACATTTTTCTTTTTTCTTTCTTTCTTTTTCTTTTTTTTTTTTGTTTTCCATAAAATGAGAGCTGATCAAAGGAAGCTGGTGAACATGGGATTTTGCTCTCCTTCTGGGCTTGTATTGAACTTGGTTTTTTTTTGTTTGTTTTTTTAAAGAAAGGCCATTCTCTCATTTTGGAATTTCGGATCCGAGATTGCCATTACTGACAGCCACGGTACCGAACAAACAAGCATCTTTCTCGCTCAGAATAACACGCCAGTTTTGAGTGCTGTTTAAGCCTTGGTAAGAATGGTGGCACAATATTAAACATAAATGCAATTTCACTAACCAACTGAGTAGTCTCCTCTTAAAGAAATATTGGTATATTAAAAATAGTTTTTTTTTTTTAAAAAGACTGTTAACTGTTAAAGACCAGTCAATATTTTAATAGATTACATTGCCTTACACAAATGGTTCCTCAAAATCAGTTTACTCAAACCATTTGAGTAAACTGAACTTTCTTCCTTTTTTTTTTTGGTTTACAGTGTACACAAGTCAAGGAATTCTGTTCTTATGCTTCTGAGAGATTTCTGATTATGAGGAGGAGACACTCATTATCAGACCATGATCAAATAATTATATATGAATCACTAGCTCTGGTAAAATTCCTGCAGATTACCAACTTGTTTACAAGGAAAGTCAAAATTATTTCTTTTAAATAATGCTGGGTACTTATTGAACTGCTCGAGCTGGGAACTTTAGGTGCGCTTGATATTTAAACGACCTTTTAAGTCGACCTGTTCCGCTGTTTTTTTTTTTTTCTCCTCAGATTAAAAATGTCCATGTTGTCTATTGCCTCATCACTGGGTGCGGTGTTCCCGGTGTCGGCCATATGGACAGCCTGCATACCTGCACAGAGAAGAAGGGGGGAGCATAAACTCAGGTATATCTCTTCACAGCTATATCATATTAATTTCTGAAATTAAGAAAGTCTCAGACGCCGCTGGTCAGGAATAAAAGTGGTCGGCCATTTTAACATTCTAACGATCTGATTTAAAGGCGTTCCCGGGCCAAGAACGCGCACGCAAGAACCCAAAGTTGCGCGTGTTTCGCCGTCGACTTTGACCTTTTTTTCTCTTTTTTTTTTGTTTACTCGGGAGGGTGAGACGAAGCACCGGCGGCAGCGTCACGTTCACCAGCGCCGCCGCGCCAGCGCGTGCCCGTTTACAAGAGTACCATCTGCCGCTTTTTTTAAGGCCCGGGCTTCACAGAGAGCTTCACGCGCGTGTGTTTGGGAGAAACATTCGCTGAGAAACACGTTGCTGAACATCCGAAAGGTCAAACAAACGCAGGCTGGAGTGGTGCGGAGATCGCCATCGGTTAGCTGTGAATGCCGCACTGGTTTGTTTGTGTAGTGTCACTGTTTGCTGTTTTATGGTTTTATTGGCTTTGGAGTGTGCGGCATATTTATTAAATAAGCAGGTGATACATCGAGTGGCAATTTATGAATTCAATTTTTAAAAAATCATTTTTAAATGTTAAAACTTCTGTATAAAAGTTGTCTGAGCAACAGCCAACTGATTCAAAAAGCAACAGGAACATATTTATAATGAACTCTTTTGGCCTTTTTGTCAAATTGCTTGCTTGGCTGACTCACGCGTGTCCTGAATCAGAGTCTCTCCCCCTGTGGTGAGAAATGCGGACACCAGTTAGCACTCTAAACGCACGCCAGCCTTCGCGGGACACGGTATAAAACGTGCGTGCGAAATGTACGCTGGTTCATTATTGTCAGAGTCAGAGTTGGGTACGAGTTAGTTAGTGAATTCGAGGGGTCAGTTCGGGTCCCACCAATAGCAGAGAAATCCAGTGCACGTGCCGTCCGTCATATCGAATTAGCACTCAACACAATCTCGCCACTCGATGCTCCTGATGTCTGAGTCATAAATGTAAAAAGGCACTAATAACAGAAATGACTTCTTTTTTTTTTTTTTTTTTTTTAAAGGGGTTTGGGGGGGGGGCGGAATATGCAGTTTTCAGACTAAGATTCCCAGAATGCACGGCTGCAGAGAGACGCGGCGGGTTTTGATAGATTTGGGGACTGTCAGAACACATCGCGGCGCATGGAAATTCTTCAAGGTGAAGGCTGGCATTATTCATGATGCTTCCGAGAGGGCGCGGAGAGGCTAAAGGATCTTTGACATTCATGGATTTGAGCCCCCGAAGCCACTTCAGAGGGGGCGACGGCGGATTCCATCATCTGCCCGAAATGAGCGGTCACCGCGGCGCAAGGATGGGGTGTCGGCACGGCGACCGGGAGCGCCAGGGGGCCTGCGCGCAGACAGCCGCCCCCCCCCGTGATAGATTGGGCCGGTGTGACGGGTGCACATTAACCCCGGTGCAGATAGCTGAGTGCATCCGAAGCACCCCGGGCTGAAGCATCCTGATCACATGGGAACACACACACACACGCACACACAGACACTCACACGTGCGCACAAACACACAAACACACACACATACACGCATGTACACACACATGCACATACGCAATTACATACGCAAACACACACACACGCACAAACACACACACACATGCACATGCATGCACACGCACACACACAAATACATGTACACACATTAAAAAAAACACAAACACATGCATGCAAATACACACACGCACAAACACACACACACATGCACATGCACACACACACGCACACACGCAGACACACATGCACACACACACACGAAATGTGACCCACTGCGTCATCCCATCTCAGATCTCCTTTACTCTTTTAACCCAGCAGGAGCTGTGCCCAGTGCCACTGGGTACTGGAGAGTAAACAAAATGTAGTCCCGGCTTTCTGTTTCTGAGTCCCGCTAGACTAACAAGAATTACATGAAAGCGCCCCCATAAACTCTTAAAGAACCCCTCCAGTTATTGTTTTTAAATTTTTTTTTTTTTTTTCTGTGAAAAAAAAACAAAGAAATAAACAAGTTCCCAGAGACCCATTTTTTAATACGCAGTACACATGGTGTGCATCACAGGATATGAAAATTACATTCTGGTCTGCAAGCACCACATGATCTTGCACGGTGGAAATGCGGGAAGAAGAAAAAAAAAAAGAGCACAAGATCGGAAATGCATTTGCATTGGAGGCCTTGATGTTTCCAGGTCTTATGGAACCCCTGCATATCTCAGACCTCCCTTGTTGTACAAATCCACTCCCCAGGGACATTATCTCTCCGTCTCCGGCACATTGCTATCCTCTTCTGCGGGCACTGGCTCAATCCCCGGCGGGCGTGTCCCGTCCCTCCCCCTCCCACAGAAGTCACCCAGCGTGGCCAGTCGGGGGGGGGGGGGACATGAAAGTTTGGGACCCGAACCTTGCAGGAAAAAAAAAAAAAAAAAAAATGAAAAAAAAAAAAATTCAGTTCAGTTCGGGGTCAGTGTAAACTTAGCGGCAAGTAACTGAAATGGCTCAAGGGAAAAAAATAAATAGGACACCCACCCCCCCCCGCCACCCACCACCAAGCACCCTCAACCCCCCCCGGCAGTTCAAGCACATATATGCAGTAGAACCATGTGACGGGTTGAGATTAAAGAGCAAATTAACCCTCTGAGGTGTAAGATCACAAATGTGTGATTAGAATGTTCTTAACCGAACATTCTAACGCTGATGTCACAATCGCTGCCGGTAACTGAAAGCAGTGGAGTTCTAGAACACTGACTTGGAATACTGTAGGGGAAAAAAAAGATTCCAAAAAAAATACTCTTCTCTGATAGCTATGCCCCTAAAGAGATAAGCGACAAGCTTTCATATTAATTCACCGAATTAAATTCATGCATCAATAGGAGAGGCCCCCAGTAATAAATGGTATTGCACTGATCAGGATGTATCAGGTAAGGGAATCCATGAGGGACGGGTGCTTGAACAGGACAATAATGATTATGTTCTGTGCTTCCTTTCGAGGGAGAAGAGTCCAGGTGTAATTTTCTGAGCAACATTCAAATAAGAATTAAACTGCAGATCAGTGAGAATTTTAGCACCATACTTCCTCAATTCCTCCAGCTTCAGTATGTACCCTATACTCCACCCTGCACTCACTTCATATAACACTTCTATGAATAATGCTTCATAAGAGCTGTATAACTTGCAAGCTTCATATGCACTGATAAAACACTGATGTCTGCTTATGTCAACAGCTGCAAATATCTCACCACTGATGCAGCAGGAGGCCATGATTTACTAAGTGTCGTCGTATATACCACAGGCCTATTGTGCCTATTTTCTTCACTTTACTTTTTCCCTGAAAGAACATCATTTTAGAGACTTTGAGAGGGAGAAAACACCACAGTCAGCACTGCACATATAACAGCGAGACAGTGAAGAAGCTGTTAACTCATATCAGCTGTATATTTCGGCGACTGTATCTTGGCTCTTTAAGATGTCTTGCTACTGCAAACCACTCTGTCGGTGAAGAGAGAGTGACACCCTGCATATTTATTGTTATTATTATTATTATTATTATTGTTGTTGTTGTTGTTGTTGTTATTATTATTATTATTGTTATTATTATTATTATTATTGTTGTTGTTGTTGTTGTTATTAATCACCCCACACTGGAACATCTTCAAAAATCTTAACAAGGGGCTCATGAGGGAAACATTCACACTCAGATACCGAAAATTAAAAATCTGCCTGTGCTGAATAACCTCACTGGATGTGACCCGTAGGAGACACAGGAAGTGATCCATAAAGTTGGCACAATTTGATGCGTCGTCCCTGCTAATCACGTCGTTTTCATAAATTGTCCCGACGTTACTTCATCTGAGCTGAAATAGATGTGCTGTCCTTGGCCCAGAGAAAGTGCTGAAAGTGTGTGTGTGTGTGTGTGTGTGTTTACACATGCAGTGTCCTTCAGAAGATTCAAACAGCTTATATGGTGCCTCACCATCCTCAATAATATCACCTCAATAATAATAATAATAATAATAATAATAATAATAATAATAATAATAATAATAAAGCAAAATGTGAATAAGAGGAAAAATACCAAAAATAAATAAAAATAAAAACATTGATTTGATTAACGTGTATTTTGGTGACTGATACACTGGTGGATATCCAACTGCATATGCTGTGTTCTGAAGCCCTGAGACAGGGTCCTTCCTTTAGCCGTCCACCTCAAAGCCTGTGAAGAAATGGGAGAGGGCGGCTTCATAAACTCCATAATGGCTGCGCCTTCCCGCGAGCTGTCAATCGTTGACTTGTTTTCACTAATCAAACTATCCCCCCCCCCCCCCCCCACTCCGCAGCAAAACACAAGGATTGTGTCAAATCGGCGGAAAGCAGACGCTGCCGGCTCCGGCTATTTTCGGGTTTCGCGGAGCCTCATTATCCCGCCAAACGAGCGTAGAGCAGGGGACCCGGGTTCGCCTTCGAAACGCTCGTGACACCGCGTTCCCAGAAGAGGGAAAACGACCGGCGAGATGACGCCCGGCTTCCTCGCGGGAAGCATTCGCCGAGGCGGCGCCCGACGACGATCCCGGCTCTCCTCCTCTTCCTCGCGGGGTAATTGGCCACTCGGTGCGAGGAAGGAAAAAATCTTCATTATTTAAAAAAGGAGATTAAATTTTCTCAATTTTGTGCGTTGTGTTTTGCTCCCATTATAAGCCCAAGCGGTGGGAGAAAAAAAGAGCATATGAAGGATTCCTTCAGCACACACTGAGAATTTAAAAAATAAAAAATGTAAAATTATGGACTATTATGGGGTTTTAAACCTGCCTATAGGAACCCTGCATATAGGAATTTAGAAACTTAACAAGCATCTTTTCTTTGTCTCGCCGTCTTTCTCCGGATGACATGAAACTGAAATAATCCTGCTTGTTACATTCCTTGCCTTCAGCCAAAGACTGTCCAACATACAAGAATAGAATGCTACTCCTGGTATTTAGCCATAACTCACCCCTGTGACTGGCGACTGAATATAGTTTTTAACGTTCAAGTTTGTTTGCTCGCGAAAGCTAAAACATATCTATAGGAATTAATTGAATGGAATGGTGAACTGGACTGGTAACTATTGTGAGAAATGGTATGAGTAATTTATAATTACCCGTGGTGTCATTTTAAAACCATATGCCTTTTTTTCCCCCTTATTAGCTACAGCAAAGGTAAAAACGTGCTTGTGAGTTAGACGTCCCACACCAGCCATCACTATCAAATTAAAATTAAGCCCAGTTAAAGTTTGCAGGAGGCAACGATCTGGAAAACGATGAGCAGTTTACCTCATAAATATCACGTGACCCAATACGCCGCCGTCCACTAAATGAGAAAATTCTACCGGGGAAAAAAAAAAAAGCCGTAAGTGTTTTGGAATGAACCCCGGGGAAGGTGCTTAGTTGGCCATATTGTAATGAACAGCAGATTCCAGCCAAAAAGGCCCGGCAAGGGCGATTTGCGAGTCCTCGCGCGTTCAGCCAAATGCATTCCCTGGGATTTATTTATTTCATTTTATTTTATTTTTTTATTTTTTTTCTCCTTCGTCGCCGACTACCCAGGGTGCCGTTGGGGCGCGGGAGCATGCGGGCGGTTTGGTAAGGGGGCACGCCCTGCATTGCTGCTCCCGCTTCTCAGCGGCTCGGCTGCGATCTGATTGGCCGGCACTACGAGCACATCAGCTGCGTCGAATTGAGCCTGTCACAGATCTGCTGGGCTCTTCGCTCCAGTGATAATTATTAATTTGCCACGTTATGTAACCCCGTCATTGACAAGCACTGTATTAATTTGGAGGGTGGGGTCAACATTTTTTTTTTAATAATTTTTTTTTTTTTTTTTATCTCGGCCATTACACTCAGCATTGCTGTTTGTAACAACCCCGTTCAGTTCGCTAATTATAAATCATGGGTCCTCTTTGCCTGTATTAATTGATATCTCACCCACTCCGTCACACACACCGTGTATAAATAATAAATTCGGGACAGGCGTGATTAGGCAGCGCGTTCATGAGAACCCCGACACGTGAAACAGGGGGTAGTAAAACACGGACATTCCTGAGAGAGACGCGCGGCTTCGCGGCAATTACTAAACGCGGCGTTCCTGTGATAGGCTTCCCTGTCCTTACGTGCCGATGTACCGGTACGGAGGTCCCCCCCGAGTGCTTTAAACGTATGGAGCCACAGTCACGAGGCAGGCTTTTTAATTCAAAAAAGCGCTTCTTCTTCTTCTCCTTCTTTCCTTTCCTTTTTTTTTTTAACCCCCTTCTACTTGCACCCCACTTTCCACATCATATTATACACCTTTTGTTAGATGGCTCCCTGTCTATTTGAACACCGAAAATAGAATACATCTCCAAGAAAAGGCATCATTTGCTTCAATTGGGAGGTCACCGGGGGGGGTGCGCAACTGCGGAGAGGCACTTCAAAAAAGAAAAAACCCTTCTCTTCTCTTCTCTTCTCTTTCTTTCTTTCTTTTCCCATCCTTTTCTTCGACGTCTTTTCTTATTTTTTTATTTCAGAGAAATCTCTTTCAACTAAAGGGGGCTCGGGACAACTGCCGCGTTTGACATAATTATCTCGGAGCCGGCTTTAATCACTCCTCCCTTCCCGAGCTCCTCCACGCGCATTAACTGACAGAAAACATGCCAGACTCCGGGCTTGAAATAGCCCCAATTTGCCAGCATCGTCTTCACACACAAAAAAAAAAAAAAGAAAAAGAAAAGAAAAAAACACACTCATGAAAGGCAAGAAAACATAATTGTACTTCACAGTTTGTTCCCTTAACTTCAAAAAAAAGAATTCGGGTACGCATTTGAGCACTTTTTTTAATGCAGAACACGTTTCTAATTTCAGGTAGATGAAACAAAGACCGGTGCAATGATGTCAGGATTCAAGGCCGTATACTTCAAGACCGGCGAGCCGAACACAGAGCACCTGTACTCATGTGTCTGAGAGTGATGTTTGCCTGGCAACGTCCGGCAGCCACGCCCAGACGGCGAGCGACTCCGGGTTGGATCCGCACTGATTCTGGTCCGAAGTCAGCACTGCCGGGTCGGATCCGCACTGATTCTGGTCCGAAGTCAGCACTGCCGGGTCGGATCCGCACTGATTCTGGTCCGAAGTCAGCACTGCCGGGTCGGATCCGCACTGATTCTGGTCCGAAGTCAGCACTGCCGGGTCGGATCCGCACTGATTCTGGTCCACATTCAATGCTGATGGACCGGAGCTGCCCTGGGTCCGGCCCAGAGTCACTTGCTGTCTAGCTGCTCTGCTCATGTTAATCAGGGGAATGGTCTCACGGTTCCCCCACATTGTGCCACAGCCTGGATACAGTAAGAGCACAGTCTAGATAAGAGCATCTGCTGAATGAATGTAATGATCTGCGTCATTAATTTTACCCAAACACACATTGTGCCGCAGTCTAGTTCAGGGGTCTCCAACCCTGGACCTGGAGAGCTGCAGGGTCTGCTGGTTTTCATAGTGACTCTGCACTTCATGAATCAATTAGAGCAGTTGATCACACTGTTAACTCAACTGAACCTGGTTTCTTGGGTCTCGACTGGGTGCTGATTTTAAGGTGAAAACAAAAACCAGCAGACCCTGTAGCTCTCCAGGACCAGGGTTGGAGACCACTGGTCTAGATACAGTGAGAGCATCTGCTGAATGCATGTAATGATCTGCGTTATTAATTTTACCCAAACCTTAGTAAATCTATTGATTTGTATGTAAATCAAGTGTATAGTCCAAGAACTGAAGACCATGTAAAATACAATCTGTAACTTTCACTTTGTAGAGGAACTAATGATATAACACTCACCAGCATTAGGGGGTTGTGTACAATGTAGTCTATGGCATGCATGTCATATATGACGTACAAGCAGGGATCGAGGAATTGTAGTAGTCATAAACACTGGCAATTTCCTTTATATTATCACAATACAACAGTATTTTTCAGCATATGTTTTCCATTACACAGAACGAAAGGCAGCAAGAACAGGAAGACTCACTGTTGCTAATCTTTAATAAAAACGACTACAATATGTGCTCAAAATGGGGGGGGGGGAGAAGATGTGAAACATTTATGGAGTGCTGAGTAAACTTCAGTCACTGTAAAGACTCAGAAAAAAAAGTCATTCCTTTGGCTCCCACAAATGACTAACGGCGTATTCGAAATGCAGAAATCCATTCACGCGTGTCCTTAATGGCGAGGAGGAGTACACGCGTGTCTCGATCTTTGCGTGTAAACGCGGCGTGAGGAACGATCGTGCGTTTACGGGTCGTTATGGGCGGTCGTTATGGGCGGTCGTTAAGGCCGGTCGTTAAGGCCGGTCGTTACGAGCGGTCGTTATGGCCGGTCGTTACGGCCCTCGTTCTCGCGCGACGCGCTTACCTGCGTGCGGTCCGCTCGCCGTCCGCACGGCTGAGTGTTTTAAACGACGCCCCCCCGCTGCACGACGGGCCGTTTGAATGCTAACGCTGTGACCGCCAGCCAGCATCGAAACGGAGCCCCATGCAGACCTGCAGCGCACGCAGCAGTGAGCCGCTGAGACAGTTAGCGGCTGATAGATTCAGTCTCCTCCGGTAATTGGCTCGCATCTGAACACAAAACCCTGGATCTCATGTATGCATAAATGTCTTCTCTCTCTCTCTCTCTCTCTCTCTCTTTCTCTTTCTCTCTCTCTGTCTGTCTCTATCTCTCTCACTCTCACTCCCTCTCTCTCTCTCTCTCTCTCTCTCTCTCTCTCTCTGTCTGTCTCTATCTCTCTCACTCTCACTCCCTCTCTCTCTCTCTCTCTCTCTCTCTCTCTCTCTCTCTTTCTCTCTCTCTGTCTGTCTCTATCTCTCTCTCTCTCTCTGTCTGTCTCTATCTCTCTCTCTCTCTATCTCTCTGTCTGTCTCTCTCTCTCTCTCTCTCTCTCCCGCTCTCTCTCTCTCTCTCTCTCTCTCTCTCCTCCAGCAGCATCTTTTTATTAGTTATGCGCTCAGTGCAGATATTTAATTTCTGAGGGGGAAACAGCAGCAGTGGCGGTTGATTATTTGATTATTGTCATGGCGAATGTGACACTCCCAGGTGTGAAGTAAAAATCCATAGTGCATTATGGTGACAGTTTAGAGAGGGGGGGGGGTGTTCCTTTATGAGTGTTGGGGAATCGTCATGGTTACAGTATGCACAGTATGCATATTCTTCTTCTTCTTATTCTTCTTTTTCTTCTTCTTTTTATTCTTCTTCTTATTGTTATTATTATTATTATTATTCTTATTAATTTGTTTACTAAAAACTTTATATTGCTTTTAGTGCCTGACTCATTGCCTTTTCAGTCCCTATTCTATGTTCATTCCCTCAATGAATTTCTGTAACTTCGAGTTCATTCACTCGGTCAGGATTTGACACATTAATTGCACCCATTACACCGTCTGAAGGGGGGGTAACTGCCGCATTGCCGCGCTCTCCGAGCGGATTTTTGAGTACCTGATTTACACCTCCCGCCGAGTCGCGGCAGGGGTGGACGCCGCGGACCTCGCGGTGCGTTAACAACTGCGCTGTATCGCCTCCCCGATTGCGTCTTATTAAATCAGGCGACTGCTGCGTCAGGACGGGGCGGGGGGGGGGGAATTAATGTTCGGAACGCCTGGAAAAAAAGGGGGGAAGATTTTAATCTCGGGAGTCTTCGGGATGTGGGCATTAAGGCTCCGCGGAGATTAATGTGCCGTAAGATTCACAGTCCACGTGTTTTTTTTTGGGTTTTTTTCTCCTCCTTTCGCTTTGCAACTTTTTCTTCTTTAATTCACTCTGAACTGTGGAAAAACTAAAGTTTTTTTTCCTCTCCCTCTCTCTCTCTCTCTCTCTCGCCCTCTCTCTGTCTCTCAAAAGCTGTGAAACTGGTATAAGACGTACTGTAGAGAGAGAGAGAGAGAGCGAGAGAGAGAGAGAAGGAGCAAGACTCCAGCGGTGACCTTTTCTGTTCTTCTGAAAACTCTTTTGCCGAAACGCTTGCTTCGGTTGGTTCCCCGTTCCCCCTTGCGTTCTGGCTCGCCATCAAAGGAAAGCAGCTCAATACTCTTGGAGGGTCCCGGAAGGTCCTGCGTGTGTGCAGAGTGGATGCTGGCTCAGTAACTCGTCGAGGGTCCCGGAAGGTCCCGGAAGGTCCTGTCTGTGCAGAGCGGTGTTGGTCATCGCTGTTGACCTGCACTTGTCGGTTTCTGGCACGCAAAAAAAAAAAAAACAGAGATGTAGGTCAACATCGACTCACGCTTATGTTTATTACCAATCCTCTCTTTTCACACTTTAAGGGAGGGGGGAAATAAAACCGATTGTAAGAAAGAAAGAAAAAAATGAGTGAGAAAAAGATCAAATAAAAGCAAAAAAAACAAAAACTCGCATTGTTATTCTGCTCCAGCTCCAACACAATCACTGGGGAAAAATATATAAATAAATAAGCAAAAAACAACGCTAAAAAAATTGCACGTATCTGTACCGACGGCCCCTTTGGAGCGTCACACGCGTACTCCTCTGCGCGACCGTTGTTCCGTCGGAGAAGAGAAGAGAAAGCCAGGCCGTCGCCGAGGTCGTTGAGATCCCGCGCTCGTTTTGGCGGGGGGCTAATTCGATTGCGCTCGTACGATGCCTTTTCGCGCCGCTATCTCCCACCGACGGGCGCACTAATTACAGGGGGGGGCGCCCTCGACCCCGACCTCCGTGGGTCGTTGGGCGGCTGTGATCTGTTGTCGGCTTTTTTTTTTTTTTTTAATAAAGTCCCGGTTGCCGGGGCGAGGCGGCACGGGTACGACACCCCTTAGCGCCGCGTCCGCGCGCGGCCCGCGCGGCAGTCTAATTATTGCCGTGCCAACCGGGTGTCAAGCAATGAATCGGTCTGTCGCTCCCGAGAGCTTAAACTCCCGCCGACTCCCCCCCCCCTGCCCCCGCTGATTCGCTCGCGGTTGATACCGATCTCTTGGCCGAATGTCACGAGTGCAGATTTCAAAATACAAGAAATACCTGCCTAGAATGGAACAGGTAAAAAAAAAAAAAAAAAGCTGTACACTCATATGCAGCACACACTGAATCCCTGTTAAATTTACAGATGCACCAGATCCAGAATTTAAATGATTCAGATGAATAACAGATCGAGCACTACTACTACGGAGGTGGCTATTTGGCCAAATATTGAGCCTGAACTCGCATTTGTCTTGTAAATGCAGAAATCAAATGTAGCCCCAAAAGCCTTGTAAAGAAGTCACAAAACAAATGTTCCCGTCCATAACCGCTTCAATATGCAGGTGTTTCGACGCAGGTGAGGGCGTGTATTTGTTTTGTTTGGTTTTTTGACTGTTACAGACAACAGCCGAAATGGACATTGCCAATTGTGTTCACTTTACGATGATGTCATAACATAAGGCCCACATCAGCTACGTTCAGACCTGGCAGTGCAAATTACTCTGAAAAAAACAGAGAAGAATTTCAAAACAAAAGCCAGAATTCTGTGCATTGCTATACCACTTGCACTGCACACTGCTGCACAACAATTGCTTCTATCAGTAGCCTAATTTAAAATCTGTATTTTTTTTACAGAATAAAACACGTCTTGTTTGAGGAAAAAAAATACCTTGAGATGAATGTTGTTTTGACACTAATGTATCCAAATATGTCATTTTATATGACAGCATATATGAATCAGTCCCTATTAGAGGGTGTTATTGTCTGCTGGTTGTTGTTTATTTTTAAATTGGCAGGCAATTAAAAATGTGATTAAACATAAGTTTTGAATAATAATGTGAAATAGGGAGCATGCTCCTATGTGCGAATAAATACAGAAAATGAAACATTTTGGAGATCATCAACTACAGACCTTGATCAATTCATTAATCTGTCCTTCTGCCCACCAATATAAACAAAGTTGTCCTGAGCTTACATTAAAAAATAATACTTATGTTAAATTAAAAAAAAAAAACTTTCTCTTTCACATTTGTTTTTTTAGGTGATGAGCCTATAGGGGGCGCTACACCACACACGAGGGGTCACATGAGCAGGGGCCAATTTAGAGACGCCTCTGCTTTAAGGGGTACAGTCCGCGGGCGAGCAGTAACACGAGAGCCGTTAGCCGTTAGCGCAGGAAAGCCATTAGCCGTTAGCACACGAGAGCCGTTAGCGTGCAAGAGCCGTTAGCCGTTAGCGCGCAAGAGCCGTTAGCCGTTAGCTTGCGAGAGCCGTTAGCGCGCAAGAGCCATTAGCCGTTAGCTTGCGAGAGCCGTTAGCCGTTAGCTTGCAAGAGCCATTAGCGCACGAGAGCCATTAGCCGTTAGCGCGCGAGAGCCGTTAGCCGTTAGCGCGCGAGAGCCGTTAGCGCGCCGGGGTAACTCTCCTTCTGGTCCCGTTAAGTGTTATTGCCTCGCACCGTTCCAGCGCCGAGCCAAGCCTCTCCTCGTGGAAATAAAGTGAGTCTGCAACCGACTCATCATGGCTAATTAAGCACGCTGGGGCCAGTGGGCTGCACTGATTTCGGCCTGGTTCACCACCCAGGACGCCTCGTCCAATTGCGGGGTGGGGGGTGGGGGGGGGGGGCGAATTTGTGGATTAATTAAGCGTGCGCCTCTTATTTCGATTGCAGTGAGGGGTAACGGCTGTCCATGCGGGTGTCTCCTTTCCATCTGAGAAGGCACTCGGTTCGAAAGAGAGAGAATTAACGCGTACGTGCAAAACTGCGCATTAAGCAATTATCGATTAATTACGAATTAATTCACTTGTTCACTCGTTCGCTGGCCTAATTTAAGCTTGTGAGCTGTAAATGGGCAGTGGCGTGGTGCAGGAGATAGGGAACTGGGTGTGTGATGCTGGGGTTGCAGGTTTGATACTCAGGTGGGGCATTACCATTATACCCTTGAGCGAGGTACTTACAGCGAAATGCTTCAGTAAATATCCAGCTGTATTAATGGATTGTATGTAAGTGCGTCAGCTAAATTCAAGAAACGTAATAGCAATGTGAAAATTTTAGGGCAAGTACCATCTGTACTGGTGAACATACATTGCTGGTTCTTCAAGGGTTTCTTTTTTTTTTTAAACTTCATTTTACAAGCATCTGTTGTTCCTGTTAATTCATAATCTAAGAAAACAATGTTTTCACTCGCAAATAAATTGCATGTGTGTGTGTTGCTGCTGCCCCCAGACCATGAGGAAGCCTTGTTGTGGAGTATGATTGTTTCTCCCTGTCAGGTCTGGGTCACATCCAACTGTTTATCTCAGTCACCTGTGCAGACGCAGGTATCCTGTAAACACAGGTGCATCAATTTGGCAACTACTGTATGGATTGTACATATCAGACTGGCAAAAAAAACATGCCAGTCTGACAGTCTGACACAAACATTCAACTCCCTTATTACAGGGCTGCCCTACCCTGTTCCTGGAAATCTACCGGCCTGTAGGTTTTCATTCCAACTCTACTTTGGCACACCTGACTCTACTACTTAGCAGCTGAATGAGATCTCTGGCTGTTGAGTGAGGTGTGCTTTGTTGGGCTTGGAGTGAAAACCTACAGGCTGGTGGATCTCCAGGAACAGGGCCGGGCCGCCCTACCTCATTACATTCTAGTTACATCCGTTCTGCCTCTGCTTTACCCCGGCTCGCCCCCCAGAGGATGGGCTCCCCCTCTGTAACCAGGATCCTCCAAAGATTTATTTCCATCTGGGAGGTTTTTCCTTCCCACCGGCAAGTTCTTTTTACCTCACTGCTTGCTTTTTTTTTTTTTTGGGGGGGGGGGGGGGGGTGTCAGGTCTGGCTCTTGCCGAATTATCTTCCTGTTTCCTCTGTAGCACGTCTTTTGTGACCGTCCTCTAAAGCGTTGTACAAATAAAATTGATTTTGATTTTGATTTTTTTAGTCACAGCTATAGCAATAATGTTTTTTTGGTTTTTTTTTCAGAGCCACGAAAAAAATGAAGGCAGCCAGCCCTCCGATGCAATTAAAATGGAGGATTGTCCCCCCGACTTGACTGCGTTTGGCACGAAGACGGCAGAGGATGGGTGTTCAGAATAAGCACCGAGCAGGTTGCGCAATGCAGCATTTGAAAGCACTCTTACAGCTGGCAGCGCGCCCTTCAGAACATCTTTACCCCTCCCTAAACTGCCCACGCCCCCCCACCCCCCCATCTTCTCCACCACCATTAGCCTTCCTCTCCAGGCCCCAGAAATCTGTCTACAGTAGGTCCAGAGAGAAAGAGAGAGAGAGAGAAAGAGAGAGAGAGAGAGAGAGAGAGCGGCTCCAGGGAGAGTTCCAAATTCCACATTAGCATCCTCGACTCAGCTGCGGAAAAACTCTCTTCTAATTAACAAGGGATTAAGTCATAATCTTCCCTCATAAAACACGGTCTGGAAGGGAATTCCGGTATTGAAAGTGAGAGGGGTTGAAAAAAGTATTTAAGCATCTTGGAAAATTACTCTCTGCCCTCTTGTCATGAGGCTGCTGGCACACACACACACACACACACACACACACATATATATATATATATATGCTCTTGAAACATCGTTCCTCGACAAAACTTTACAATGGATCGCTTCCTGTATTCTAGTGACTCACGTGAGTTTTCTTAGTTTATATATGCATGCGGATTGCTCAGACCAGAGGCATTGTGGGTGCAGAACGGCGATTGGAACCAGAGGTCTGCGGGTTCGATTCCCAGGTGAGGCAAAGTGACCACACCTGTGTGGTCACTTTGTACTAGGTAACAGGGACTACCTGTCATTACATTACATTACTTTAGCGGGCCTCCTCCCTTCAGAGGGCAAACTCCTCCCCTCAGTGTGCCAACTCCTCCCCTCAGAGGGCAAACTCCTCCCCTCAGTGGGCCAGCTCCTCCCCTCAGAGCACAAACTCCTCCCCTCAGTGGGCCAACTCCTCCCCTCAGAGCGCAAACTCCTCCCCTCAGTGGGCCAACTCCTCCCCTCAGAGCGCAAACTCCTCCCCCCGGCCAAGCAGCAGCAGCGGCGGTGGAGGAGGACAGTCCGCGACAGCCTTCCCCGTCACGCGCGGCGACAATTAAATTATAACTGACCCGCGTGTTCCCGCGGTTACGTCTTCCCTTTTAACTGTCATTCATTTAATCACTCAGCGCGTGTGAGTTTTTAATCTATCAGGCGGTGACGCTAAAGAACGAATGCCTTCAGCTGGAGGGATAACACATTACCCACAAGTAACCTTGACATATTTTCCTGATCTTCCATTTAGTCTGATCAATTATATTCATGTCGGAACATTATCCACCACTTTAACCTGAAAAGAAAGTTTGTACTCAGAGCACACTCAAACAGATACACGTGCATAGGCATGCGGAGACACACATTGGGTACACACACACACACACGCAAATACACACACATGCACACACAAACAAATACACACATGCACACACTCACACACGCATACACACACATAAAAATACACACACACACACACATAAAAAAAAAACACACACCTACACACACACACATACAGTACACACACACACACCACACACGCACACACACACACACACACACACACAGTACACACACACATACACACACACAAACACACCACACACGCACACACACGCACACACGCACACACACACCCACACACACACACATACAGTACACACCCCACACACACACACACACACACGCAAACACACACACGCACTCATGGCCGCCGCACTTCCATTTGCATGAGGCTCCAGATTGTTTTGTTGTCATTGTTGGTGGGTTTTATTCCTGTCAGATTCGATTCACAGCAGGGAGCCGCTGCTTGGAGCTTGGGGTCAGCGCTCCGGACATCTGCGACGGGGAAAGATAGCAGGGCTCCCGAAAAATGGGGGAGCTTTTTCATGGACTGCTCAACCGCCTCCCTGCTGCCAGGGCCCTGGTGCGACCAGATTTCAGTTTTAAAAACGTGTCCAAAAAAAAAAAAATTATGAAAAACAATGAACATACAAAAATTAAGCAGTTTCATTATGTTTCAAGTTGCTACACCACATTTCCTCCTCTCATTAGCCCAGGCCCAAAGACCCCCAAATACCCCCCACAGACCCCCACCCCCCACCCTCCCCTCTAAAAACGTGGGCCCTAAAAGTTGATATTCTATTTCTGGGGTGTTCGGCACCAACGCTGCCATACTTGTTTCACAAAACAAAATCATTGCCGTTCTTTGTTGCTACATTTAAGAGTTTTTTATTCATTATTAATTACTGTAGCAGTCGTTGTCGAGATCTTAGCTGCACTTGCATTGTTGCCATCATTACCAAACTCATTACTGTGGAGTTTAAACATTGATTTTTTCACACAAAATGTAGAAGCTGCCAGAATGTGAGATGGAAAAAAAAAAACAAAAAAAAAACATTCTGCTCAGATTTTTTTTTGGAGGGCTATTAATTCCTGAGCTTCAGACTATTGCGGCATCTGAAAACAAACATACATTTCTCACAAAATTGAATCATTTCCTCGGAAAACGTCTGACGAGACTAACCCAGAAGTCACATGACTCAGTTTGCCCATTTCGACAGCGTCTGTAAAAAAAATAAAATAAAATAAAACTTGCCACTGGAAACCTTCTCTCGTTGTTAAGAACCAGTGCTGCATATTTTATGAGGCTCGGGTTTGTTGGATGATTGGGGGGTGGGGGGGGGACTCATAAATCTGTCATTTTGGTGAGTGACAATGCATTAGGAAGAATGGTGTGGGGGGGGGGCGGGGGGGGGAGGGATTATAAACAGTGTATGTGACACTCGCCAGGGCCCTTTCCGGACAAACCCCACTTCCGCGTGTACCCCCCAAGAGGACTGTGACAGGGGCGCGTGGTGTGGGAGGCGAGGGGGGGGGGGAGGGGGGGGGCGCGCAGGAGGAGTGGAAGAAGGAAAAACAATAGTTCTGTGCTCCATCGCGGAGAGATAAAAATATGAATTTCAATCAGAATAGAGTGGAAGAGAGCAGCGGAGGAGAGTGTGGCTTTGGGGTGCCGGTGGGCTTGTGGGGGTTCGACACGGGGCTCTCTGCGTCCTCTTCATGTTCGGCGAGCTCCTCTCCGGGGGGACGTATGAAAGCCGGGGCGGAGGAGGAAACCACACTCGTCTAACGCTTTTTCGACTCTCCCTCCCACTCTCTGTCCTCCTCTCCCTCTCTTTCTCTCTCTCGATCCCTCGTTTCAGGAAACAGGGTGCGGCTCGTGCGAGCCTCAAACAGAAATCTTGATCAGATCGTAAAAAGCCGGAATAAGACGGCGGGCGAAGACGGTTTCCTTCATCCCTTTTGTGCTTTTTCTCTCTCTCTCTCGCTCTCCCTCTTTCTCTCTCTCTCTCTCTCTCTCTCTCTCTCTTCTTTGACACACAACGAATCGTGTCCTGGTCCCGATGCAAATGTGGACCATGAGCGTTGTGTGGGTCGCGCGGGAAAGTTTGGGAGCCCCAACACGGAGCTGTGGGGCTGCTCTCCACGCAGGCGAATGTCCAGCGATTAATTCAGCTCTAACGGTGTTAATTCAGCTCTTAACAGATAACATTTGGTCCCACTCTGGAACTGATGTTTTGCTTCAATTATTAGAATTTCATATGTCGGGCTTTTCGTATGTGTTTCTTATAATATGGCAAATTGTATTTCCGTATTTTATTTTATTTTTTTAAAGATGACAGTCTTTCGTTTGAAAGATTGTGGTGTTTTTAAGATTTTTATTTTCTTTTTGTTCCAGGCTGTATTCACATTTTTTTTCAGGCTGTATTCACAGTGTAGGACTTTCTATCAAAAAAGGGAAAATGTCTTCACTTGCGCAGTTATAGGTCTCAAACTGACCTTAAAATCAAGTGCTGCAGATCCTGCTGTGTCTGCTCTTCACGTTCCCCCTGTCTGTGTTATTTAAGACACTCGTCTCAGAAAGCTAAAGCCAGCGCCAGCAAGGAGCCTGACACCGCTGCGGCTTGATTGTGAACGTGGACGTGCCGGTTGATTTCATTCAACCGACGTAAGTGCGTACAAATTTAACTGCCGGGATTTAGGAGGATATATACATTCCATTTTAACGTGCGCACTGTCAAAGATTTGTACAAGTTTGTACTAATTAAAAGAAAATAATTTTAAGTTTCCTTTAAGTTTATCCATTTGAAGTATTT